>NW_028262340.1:4058437-4208750 GCF_047370975.1 Nipponia nippon
GGGCTCGGCTGCATGATGCTCGCACGGAGGGCCTGCTGGAGCAAGCTGGGGAGTCTCAGGGTTTGCAGCCCCAGGAACCGTCTCAAAGCCTGGAGGCAGTCATGGCGAGCGGTACCAGGGGAGCAGAAATGGGTAACTGGCAGCGCCCACCGGAGCATCCCGCACCCAGCGCGATGCTGTGTCTCCCTACTGATGGGAGCGGGACCAGGACCAGGCGGGCAGGCTGGCACCGAGGCTGGAGCCTTCCCCGCAGGCGACCGTGGCTCCTGCAGCCGCCGAAGCCTCCCTCTCCCTCTTCAGAGAGGGGCTGCGGGAGGTCTCCAGCGCTCTCCCCTGTGGAAGTGAGGGGAGAGTAGGAGGCTGATTAATCAAAATCTAATATGATGAAGGACCTTTCTAAAGGTAGGAGATGTCCCAGTTATGGTTTCTCTGCCCTTTAAAAGTTCTTGAAAACTAGGGGGTCTTGGAGGAAAGGAAATTGATTTCTTATGGTTTCTTTTGTACCTCGGGGCAGAAAGTAAATTCAAAGGGGCCCTGACATGAAAGGTCAGAGTCTCTGTTGCTACAGCTGATAATAAGATCTCTCACAGATAAATCAAAACACCTGGATTTCACCACAGAGGAGCTACTGGTTTAACCCAAGATACTGGGATTAGGAAGAAGAGAGGGCATGTGCTAAAATCTCGTCTGCCGTGGAAGCAGACTTGGCAGCGGGAATGCCGCAGCCCCGGTTTCCCCGGGGTCGGGGCCGTAGCCTGCTGCCTCGCTGTGCCTGGCACATCCAGTGCTTCCCTGCAGTTTGTGCAGCATCTGGCAGCCTCCGCCGACTTGCTTCTTGCGCCGTCACTGCTCTCTTGCTGTGGTCCATCGGCAGCGACTCCTGTAGCTGCTTTCTCTTCTCCCCCGTGCTCCCCCGAGTCCTGCAAGTTGCCTGCTCACCCGCAGCCGCGTCACCCAGACTTAGGGGCTGGGGAAGGAGAAACCCCACGGCCTTGACAGCATTTCTTGTAAACCAATGGCCACGGCTCCCAAGGCTGCAGCCCGCTAGATAGCATTTGCTTTGTGATATATAGGATTCATGTAATTATTTCTGGCTCTTATTAATGCTTTTAATCTGCAGACCTCAGGAGCACTCAGGCAGGGAGAGGTAAGCAAGAGAAAACCAGCAGAGAGAGATATGCTCAGAAAAAAAGGAAAGAACCAGAGAAAAGTGAGTAGGATGAACTCTTTACCTCTCTATCCCATTAGCACATTCACCACAGATTGCAAAATCCTGTTAGGAGCAGGCAGCTTGCAGAGCTGGAAGGCAGCATGGGGCACTCGGTGCTGGGCGGTGGCTTCGGCTCTGCGCCGGTGCCTGGGCTCTCCCCGCTCGTGGGCTGCACAACCCGGGGTGTCGGGGACAGCGTCAGCCCTGCCTGCCCCTGGCCCGAGAGCCCCCCCTCGCCGGGACAGCCTCCAGCTTTGATCTTTGCTGCTCTCATTTGTGGGTTAAGTGATTCCCAGGCTCCGCGTTCATGCCTTTGGTGTATGACTAATTGGAGGAGTGTCTAATCTTGTCCTCCACCGATGTTACCTTTACGCAGCCTGTGATTAAACACGCTGTCAGCCGCTGCTGTTTACAGATAATAACGCTGCTTTCTCTCCATTCCTACACTATCAGCCTCATTAGGAAGGTTTACGGCTAAATTAGTCAGTCTGGGATTGAATAACATCTCAAAAGCATCCACCGAGCACCGGACCCTCCGATGCCGGCTGGCTGGGTGGTGACTCCAGTGACGCCGAATCGCTGTGCGGGGCAGAGACCTGGCCCCACACCAGGGTCACCCCCAGCTCCGGAGCCTAACTGCTGTGCCATGTTGGCTCTCTTCATGGAGACCCTTTCAGGGGTGCAGCCCCCCACTTTTGCTACCAGCCTGGAGACAGCAGTAAGTGTCTGGTTTGATAAAATTCTGTCTGATGCTTCATTACAACAGAATCTGCAATACATGCAAAAAGATGCTCTTTTTCCACTCTTGCTGAATGAAACATTCATCCATTTCCAGAGAAAGCTCCTGGTACGGATGGTGCATGGCCTTTCAGCTACAGTAGGAACAAACTGCAGCTGCAGATGGGAACAGGTTGTTTCTGCCATTTGTTATTCTTTCCCCTAATTATAATGCAGATTGGACACTCTCTCCAGCATTTCCTCCCTTTCTGTTTATTTAAGCAGTATTTTTGCAAACCTACATGGCAATCTCGCCCTGGGACATGAGTGCACTGTTAGAATGAAACCGAATTTATTGCTTCCCTGAGCTGCAGGCCTTTTCCCCCAATGCCCCTTCCACCGGCGGCCAGCACTGAGCCAGGGGCTGGGAGCGGGGCAGAGCGTGAGGCCGGGGAGGGCCCCTCTCCCCACCATCGGGACGGAGCCGGCAGGACCCCCGTGGCAGGCATCCTGGGGGCCAGCGTGGCCAGCGGCCCCCCTCTCCGGGGGGCTGCATCCAGCCCCGGCACGGTGGCAGGCAGAGCAGAGGCACCCGCGGGCACGGGAAGCCGTCCAGCTCTCCACTGCGCAGCGAGCACTCCGTAATTACCGGAGAGCTTTAATGGAGCTGGACACACCGAGCTGGTGCCTTATTTAGAGTCTGCCCAAGTGCTGAGTCCTGGAGTGCAAAATGCATCTAGGAATTAGCCCCAGCTGGAGTAAATTGCTAATTATCATTTGCAAAGTATATTACCCTCTTTTATCATGGACAAATGAAAAAGACTCGCTCTGCATGACCTCCCTGTCACCCTCACCCCGTGACTAAGGGATAATTGGTGAGTGCCTTGTGGTGATTGAGTTATGGAGCAAGTCCCAAAGTGTCTTTCTTCATCAGTGTGTCATGCAACTTGCATCTTTGATTGCCTAATGCATAGGAGCCAGAGCAGCGTTCACCCCAAGGAAAGCCACTGTAGCTCGGTGCTGTAACTGCAGTGCCCTTGTTGTTAAGGGACGTTTACTGCCACTTTATTGAGGGGCCAATAAAGTTAGAAATCTTGCTAATTGATTTTAAATGCTGATCAGCGCAAAGACTTAAACGTAAAAAAGCTCTTAATAAATAGGGGAAACACTGTGAAACAGGGAAATCCACACCCGAGGGGCGCTGGCATTTTGGGGTCTCCCCTCAGGGGTGTGCGGGGATGCACGCACAGAGCCGTGGGTCCCCTCGGGAGCAGCGTGACCCAGCCTGGCACTTACTTAGTCTTCAAATTTACAAAGGTTTGGGTTGCAAATTCAGCGCAGTGCTGCTTGGAGCAGTCGAGGGAACTCCGGGAAGATCACGGGCTGCGATGAGAGCTCGGCGCAGGGGCCGCGGCCTGGCCGTAGCCACTCTGGAGCGTCCTTCCCTGGCTTTCGAGGCCGGACGCTCGCCTGTGCGGCCGTACGACCAGCAGGACCAGTCTGTCTGAAACGCGTCTGACCACAAGTGATGGCCACACGCTGCATATCGCTTTGTAAAACATAAAGAGCCTGCTGTGAAATTATTTCCGACGCCACTGAAAATGAAAATCCTAATGACAGCACTTCAAACAGAACTGCTGCAAATCTCTATAAGTGATTTTAATGAAACCAGCCAGGAATACAAGGAGAGCAAATCAAAGCTAGGACAACTCCTTTGTTCAAATTACACGTAATTGGTATCAAAATTATGATAATGGTTGTTTGCACCATTATACTTGAGGTATATCATCATTTCTATCACAGACCTCGGCTCTCAGAGGCTCAGACACCTGAGCTCTCAGTCTGCAACTCTGTCTTTCAACCAGAGTAGGAGAAGCAGCAGCAGTTTGGGTGTGAAGAAGCCCGTCTGTGCAAAGACGGGGGTGCCGGCATCCTGCCCTGTATTCAGCACCACCAGCAAAGCATCTCTGCAGGGCAGGACCTGCCTCCCTGGGGGAGCTGGGGCGTCTCTCTGGTCGGGATCCCCCCCCAGCCCGGTTATGACTGTGCCATGCATACCTCCATCGGGAAGGTCTGCGCTTGCTGCCAGCAGTAAAGGGTAGAGTGGCTCCAGGAGGCTCCGGGGTCCGGCTGGGGATGGGATGGCGTCAGCACTCATCAGCTGTGGGAGTGCAGGAGGTTGGTATGTCTGATCCTGCTGCTCAGGAGTGACTGAATGGGTGGGGCAGGACACAGTCCCAAATTCAATATGTTTACTTTAAGTAATTGGACATTAATTAGCACTAAATTACGGCTGGATTCCTCTGGAGCTCTAAATTACTTTTCTATTGGCACCAAATGGTTTCCTCTTGATCAGTGCCGCCCAGGTGAGTGTCAGAGCCGTGGTCGGTGGCCGGTCGGTGGCCGGTCAGTGGTGACTGCCACGACCCTGAGGGGATGTGCCGGTCCCCCGGCTGCCACGTGCTCGGGGCGTTTGGGGAGGAGCGGTGCTGTGGGCGAGGGAGGACAGGGTTCGTCTGGCGTAGCGGGCTGCTGGCCATGCCGGGCACCACGACCGGCTGGGAGAGGAGCTCCCCTGCCCCTCTCCTTGCGACCAGCAAACCACTGCTCCGTGAGAAATGCCGGAGCTACCTGGCCGCCGGGATGGGTTTGTTGCAGTTTTCCCACGAGTCCGCCGTTAGCAGGTGATGCGGGGTCTCTGCACCTTCACGCCGCCTTTTCTGCGTGCTGGCCGAGCAAGGCTTGGGCTGGAGTGACCTTTGAGAGCGGAGCCAGAAGCACCAGCTTACTCAGCGAGGAGCAAAATGAACCAAACCCTCCCCATGCTGGGGCAGATCTGAGCAAATGCAAACCATCGTTTTCTCCTGGGAAAAGTAAAAAGTAATTATTTCTCCTCTGTGCGTTCCAGCCCTGCGTTGGCCCCGCGTGAGGCTCTGAGTGCCACTGCGGGCTGGGATGGGATCGGATTTATCTGGCTCTGTTACAGCCTGGGCTCCATCAGCTCTCCGGCCTCCGTAATTTATACGCCATTGTGTGACTGACGAAAAGCTCCTATCAGATAATTGATTCCCTTTGTTTATTTGTAATCCTTTGAAATCTCCTTTCTGGTACTAATTACCTGCCCAGGGCCCTTGCCCGGCCAGCCCCCCGCTGCGGGTGGGTTTCTGCCTGGCCCCCCGTGCCGAGCCCGCTGACGGCTCAGGAGGAGTTGGGGGAGCCCGGGCAGGCCCCCGGGAGCTGCAGGGGCTGTGGCTGCCCTGGATGCCGCCGAAGGAGAGCCCGAGGGTGCTGGGCTTGCCTTCGCCCAGCAGCTGGGAGCTTCGCTGGCCTCGTGCTCTTGGCACTGGCTACAGCTCTGCCATGCACCCCATCCCCACGTGCCACCAACACTGAGCTGCATGGTGGCGGGTCCGAGTCCCCTGGGAACAGCACAGGGAGTCTAATTAACGCGTGTAATAAATCTGCAGAATTAGGTGGCCCGTCTGCACTTGTACATCCATTGGTTCCTCCTCCACAGGGATAATGACAGCAGATAGCTCTTAAAATAGGTGCTTTTTCCCTCACAGGGGTTTTGTGACTGGAACTGGAGGCAGCACGAGGATTTGCGCCCAGCCTGGGCTGGGGCACCCTAGGACGGCTGGGTCCTGGCAGCACTGCTGAGCGGGCACGGCATCGCCTGGGCCAGGGCCCCTCGTAACCCCTCGGTGCCAGAAGAGGTGAGACAGAGCGTTAACTTGCCCGCATTGGGTCCCGGTGGCTCTGCTGTGCTGCAGGCGATGCGTAGCGAGCCCTGGACCCCCGTAGCTGCTGTGCGTGGATGGTCCTGCCCCTCGCTCCGAGGGGAGCGGGCAGAGGGGCGGGAAGGGCACAGGGTGCTAGGGGAGACCCGCTTCGGCACAGTGGTTTGCACTCACCTCTCACCTTTGCCAGCTGCTTGGCTCCGTGCGGCAGAAAGCACGGCACGGCGTCACCCTCTGCCCTCCTGCCGCTCCCAGAGCGCGATTCGAGGTGGGGAGAGGGTAACGTTTTCCACGCATGACTCCTGAGCCTTGGCTTGCTCTTCAGATTCTGTCACCAGATTGCAGCGCCTGGATCCCCTCCTGTCTGGTTCTAATTAATAGCGTGTGATAATTTGTCTCCAGTTGAGTTGGAATTTAACACTGAATGGATCCTTGCTCCTTTCGGCTGGGTTTCATATTGATGATGACAGAACGGAGCATTACTTATATAAGTATAATGATCTTACGCTGCCTGGAGCTCTGGATTTTCTCAGTATATGACAAATGTGAGGCATTAAAAAAAATTAGACACTTACTATATTTTACATTATTTTCTAGAGCGTGGATCTCTGTGAGCTGCCTAGAAATCCATTAGCAAGAAATGTAAAGATGCTTAAAGGCATTTCCCCGGATTAGCTGCCTTTATGTAGTCAAGGATCTTTTATGTGATTACCTTAAAAGCTAAAGAGCTGCTGCAAAACATTTATAGTACAGAGATCCCGAAGCAAAGAGTACACATCTGACAGAAAAATTAAGCCATTAAAAACAAATGCATAGCTCTGGTTGCTTTTATTTTCAGACAAACAACGTAAAAGGAGTTAATACACGGAGTATTTTCCTTTTGCAGCCCACGATGCAGGGCTGTGCAGCTTTGATCACGAGATTTATGGGGAAGCTTTACATTAACTTTTATTTTCACTGTGATTTCTACCAGTTAGCGGCGAGGAGATGGTGCGGGGATGAGACGGCGCTGTCGGCAGCAGGCTGTGAAGGCACTGGCTGCGACGGAGCGTGGTCCTCCTGGGAAGCGGTGTCTGAGCCCCGGGATCAGCCGGCGGCGGCGGGCTGGCGAGGCGCCGGTGGTACCCGGTGCGGATCGTTGGAGCCGCACTAACTCTGCCGCTTTCCCGGGTGGGCTATTTACTTACTGCCAGACACATTTGTGCTGTATTGCTGCTGCCTGCTCTGCTCTGACTCCGGCACCGTCACAGCAGAAGGAGCAGAACTCATCCTGGAGCATCTTTTTGTGACATGCCCAAAACATCACGAAATTGCACAAATCCCATGTTTTCCATTGTAAGAAAATCCTTTCAAGCGTGGAAGAGGAAGGAGAGGTGCAAAAGCTTCCGTGAGGTTTCTGCCTGCTCCTTCTTTCTTCAAGGGCAGCTCTTATAGCCACATACTGAGGCCCGCGTCCTCCTGCCTCCTTTGTCCTTTCGCATAAAAAGTCATTTGTCAGCAAAAGAAACAAAGTTTTGTTTTTCACTCCAGATCTGGCTGTCCTCCCACTGAGACTTTCAACTCTTTATCTCAGGAATTGATGGTCTCGGATTCTGATCCTCTTTCCTTGGTGTTTGTATTGATTTTTTTTTTCCAGGAGGGTTATTTTCACCGTGGTTTCAAAACTATCTTTCTGTCTCCACTTACAGCAGGTAATAGCTCAGCTCGGCGAATTACACATTTTCTGGGCCGTGCTGGTCCCAGCTCTCTGCAGAAGTTCCCCTGGCAATCTGGAGCCTTGATAACCAGGCGTCTTTGTTTTTTCACTCTCGTCTCTCCAGGCTCATCCTGGGGCTGTGGTAGCACTCAGGAGCCGGGTACGGGAACCTGCCCGCCTGCTGGATGGCGGTGGCAGAGGTGACCAGACGACCCGGCAGTATTCCTCTTCCTTCGCTTACGGAAACCGGCCCCTCGTTACGCCGCTGGTGCTGGAGGAGGTGGCTGGTCCCGGGGACGGCATCCCTCTGCCCCGCTTGCTGACCTCGTGGGACCATGACCTTGGCGCTGGCTTGGCTGTGCCACAGCCCCTCTTGGGGCTCAGAGGCCCGTCCCTGGCCAGCAGCTGGGCCTGATAAGGAATAAATCCAATAGTCTCAATTTAAAAGGCTGCTCTGTTTCCTTCATCCCAGCAATGGCTTTTAGTCATCCAGTCCCGCCAAAGAAAAATTCATGAGATCATTTCCCCAAAACAACGTGATACTTCAAAATTGTAATTAAAATACCTCTGGCTGTCCTAATATTAAGCTTTTATAAGTGCTTGGAATAATATTTCAGATAAATGGAAAAGCTTCGTACTCTATTAGCGTGACATACCCTTCTTCTAGTGAAACATATCTCTAACATCGAATCCTCCGTATACGCTGAAAATACTCTTCCCTGCTTGGTTTTTCAATGACACGACTGCGTACACCTCCCGTGGGTCTCGGTGGTGAATGGAGCTATCCCGGGGGGCTGTATCGATTTGCTTCATGACATTAATACCTTCCAATGTACCAGCAGCAAGCTCCTGCGCATGAATACTAAATGGGAGGCTGTTGTGCCCCGGAGGCTGGTAGGAGAGATCCCATATATTACACCATGTGAGTTGTGTGTCATATTAGAGCAATCTAGTTTTAAAGGGCATCTTTCAAGCACAAACTAGCTTTTTCCCACACTTGACTGATCACACAAATAACTGTGATTAAAGGTCAAGTGCCTGGGTTTTTCTATTTTACTCCTTAAAAATTTATATGCGAAAGAAAACCTAGAAGTTAACATAGCATGAAATTGTTATGCAGTTATGAGCCTTTAACGACAACTAAATACCACTTTTCTTCCTGGGTGGCTTGAAAAAGCTCCGGTAATAATGGGTCACTTCTTCTGGTTTCCACTTGAGGAAAATTCTAAATAAACCCTGTCTTCTGGTTCCCTGCCCCGTAATGTGATGGAGGGAGAGGTTTAATCATATGAACTTGCGACCCCTGGTCCCCAGGGCTGTGCCCCGGGCTCGCCGGGAGCTCCTGGGCTGCAGGCGCCAGGCGGGAGCATCGGCCGAGCTCGAAGCACTGGCGCGCTGCGACAGCACCGCCGCAAAGCATTGGCCCGAGCTGAGCTCTCCCGGACGGAAAGAGCATTGATAAATGGATGGGGATTTTCTTGTCGGTCAAGTTAACACAGAGAAAAGGTAGTGGCCGTGTTTCCAGAGGGGCTGAGAAATGGCGGGAGAGCTGGAAGCACGCTCCGGGTTCAGGCGTCCAGCTGGGCTGCCTGCGTCCCGTTGCGGGTCTCACCCCCGGATCTGCCCGGCTCCGACCGACGAGGCAGCTGCACAGCAGTTTTGGGGCTGGGCTGGAATATGGGGGGTCGGTGCGTTGGGGTGGGAGGGGAGTGCTGGAAGACACGGAGAGCAAGTAGAAATATTAGAGGTCTATATTGTCCAATCCAATTGTGAATCCTCGTCATGCTTGAAAAATGCAGCATTTCTGCCAAATGGCCACAGCAGCAGCGTCTTCGTCTTAACTGGCCAAGAGCCCCAGATTTCCAACAGATTTATGCTCAGATGCAATGCCTCCCAAACCTCTCGAAAGCAAACGTGTCTTAGGTATTAAAAAAAATGCTTGGAAAGGCAAGATTCCTGTGGAACAGGTTAAAGAAACATTGTGCTCGGGGTTTTGAGCTGGTCCCCGGGTTGCTCGGGATTCCTGATCCTGCAGGGACTTTCACATATGGTTAAATGTATTCACACGAGCAGTCTTCTTGACTTCAGGAAGAGAGTACTCAGAAGCTGGGGCACGAGGCAAATGAACTGCAATCACCATATCTAATTAATCTTATTATGCAATGTGCAAATCTGAGCCTGACTGGCAGCAGGCTTCCATAGGATACCTGCTCCAGTAAACTTTGCGTGTGTGAGGCACCGCAGAATCCGGGCTTTGGTGTCTAACACTTGAAGGCGTTTAAGCACAGCGCGTTTGTGCACACACGACACTGCTCTTCCCCTGCGGTGCCGTGCCCCAGCCAGCTTTCGCATGGGCACGTTCACTGAGCTGCTGCTCCCCCGCACCCCTCACCGCACCTCTCATTTCACGCGTGGGTTTTGCTTTAGCTGGGCGAGTCCTGCTGCCAGCGTGACCCAGCCCTCAGCTCTCCGTGTCCGGGCGCAGCCCTCGGCTCTGGGTGCTCCTCACGCCTGCTGAGCCAGCACCCGAGTCCCGCACCGCCCTCGCTGGGGGCGGCCAGCTGTGGCAGCGGGGAGCCGGCAGCGATGGCGAGGGCCGGGGGTGCCCCTCTGCAGGGCTGCGCGTAGGGCTTGGCCTGTGGTCCGAGCACCCACCACCACGAACGGGGGCCGCACACGGGGTGCCCCAGCCCAGCCAGGCTGCGTTAGATGGAGACTCAATGTTTTTATTGCAGACTTGCAATGTTTTACGTTTGACAGCACATAATCACAGCGAAGGGAACATCCCACAGGAACAAGTGTTGCTACATAAGCAAGCTTTGGCGTCAGGGTATCAGCCATCAGGTGGGAAACCGTCAGGCGGTCAGCCTGACTGAGTTTTGCAGGGACCTGCAACACCTACAATTAGCGATAATCAAACCTCATCGAGTTCCTCCCCCGGTGCAGGAGGCTGTGGGCCTGGCGGCACACGTCTCACCTGCAGCGTGCCGGGAGTTGCCTCTCCCAGCCCAGCCGACCTCACCACAGCCTCCCCGCCCTGTGCTTGCTGCCGCGGCGCTGCCCTTCGCGCAGCTCTGGCGGGACCCGCCCTGCCTGGGGCGGCCTTTTCCTGGGGTTTCTTTCTGGCCGCTCAGACTTTTATGGCAGCCGCTGGACTTGGAGGACCTTGAGACAAAGCTGAGACCCAAATTTGAAGAGAGAAAGGCGGAACAGAGGGCTTGACATAAAACTGGCGTTCCTGGGCATCGCATGCAGGCAAGGGCAGTAATGAGACGCGCCCTGCTGCGTGGGCCCTGTGGTGCAGAAATAAGGCTCTGACTCCCCCCTGACTGCCCGTTAATGGCAGCAAGGAGCAAATGTCATGCGGCAGGGGGGCCCACAGCACTGTTAATTATGGCTGTGACCACAGGCCGCCGCGTCTCAGCATCAGCAAGGGCTGTCCGTGCCCCAGTAATCCTTTGGCTTCCACGGGGAGGGCAGTCCCTGCCCTCGGCAGCGATGCCAGGCAGCCCAAAGCTCAGCCCCACTGTGCTCAGCCCGTTCTGGCAGCAGCCCGCCCCGCAGATCGTGCAATGAGGCACAGCTGGCGGGGGATTGGACTGCAGCTGCCGTCAGTAGGCTTCAGAGTGAACGGTGCCCCCTCGCCCCGCCCCCTCCCGCCGAGCGCCCCGGCGGCCGCCGCGGATTGGCCGTGCCGGCCCGCGGCCACGCCCCAGCGGCGGTTGGCGGCGGCGGTTGGCGGCGCGGGGCGGGGGCGGGGCTCGGCGGCTGGAGCGCGGCGGCGGCGCGGGGCGCGCGGAGTCGGCGGCGCCATGGCGACGGCGCGCGGCGGCGGCGGCTTCCCCCGGGCGCTGCCGCTGCTGCTGCTGCTGCCGGTGCTGCCCCGCGCCGCCGCCGAGCAGGGTGAGCCGGGGCGGGGGCCGGGCGGGCGGAGCGGCGGGGCCGCGGCACCCGGGGCAGCGACGCTCCCGGCCGCGCCGTCTCCCCGGTGCTCCGTGCACCTCTCGGCGCTCGGTGCCGCCGCATCGGCTCCGGCGTCGGTCGCCCGCGGCGGGTCCGGCGGCGCGTTGCGGTGCCCGGCGCCGCCGGGAGAGGCCGGCGCGGCTCCGCTCCGGTGCAGGCGGCTCCGCTCCGGGGCTGGCGGGTCGGGTCCGGGCGTGCTTCCCCTTCCTCCCCGCGGTGTCTCCGCCTGCCCCCGCGGGCGCGGCGGTGGCTTCGTGGGGTGGATTCGCCGCCGCTCTCCGGGGAACGGGGACGAGCGGGACGGGGCGGGCGGGGGCTCGGCGGGTCCCCGCAGCGTGGCCGGGTCAGCCCGGAGGGTCCCGGAGCGAGGGGACCCGGGCGTCCCGATCCCTGCGCTCCCCAGAAGCGCTGGGAGGACCGAGCTCCTGCGGCGCCCGCTGCCCGCCCGGCGCTGCCGGTACCGGCCCCGCGCTGCCCGCTCCGGCTGCAGCGGCTCTGGGGGGCAGCGCTGACCCCCGCCGCAGGCTGCGCCCCGCGGCCGTGGCGTGGGGAGGGGGTTCAGGCCCCAAAGGTCCCGGTGCGGGGGCAGCCCGGTCCCGCCGCGGCGCCGGGAAAAGCGTCCTGGAGCGCTGGCTTGGGAAGGGAGCGGCCAGGGATGCGCCCTCCGCTCCCCGGCGTCGCCTGGGGTCTTGAGTCTGGGGTCTCGGATCTGAGCCGAGACACAGCTCGCCCGTCAGGGGCTGCTTGGGTTTGCTGGCTGGGGAGGGATCGTGAAACTGTGAATCTGGGGGAAATACCTTTTCCTGCCAGAATTAGCTGTTCTGTGGGAAAAGGATGTAGTCTTTCAAGGAAATTCTTCTTTCAAAGCAGCTGCCTGTGCCTTTCAGTTCCAGGAGATACGCGCGCTGCGGGCACGGTACAGTTGCAGCTGGTGGTGCCGGAGGGATTGTCCTGCAGAGTGCCTTGGGAAGGACTGCAGCCTTCCCTGGGACGTCATCCTCGTTAGGTTAGGGTGCTAATCGCATAACTGCGAGGTCTGCTCCGGATGCGCAGCCTGGAGCTCTGCAGCGTGAGTCCCGCTCGGTGCTCAGGCGCTGACGCCGTGGCTGGTGGAGCTGGGGCGGGAGCTGCCCCCTGTGCTCGGGGCCCTGGCCCCGGGTGTCCAGGAAGGGGTGCACGGCACCGAGCTTCCCAACGGGCAGACTGGGGGGGATAGTTATGGGCGTTCCTGCATTAGCGAGTTTGCTTTCTAACGTGTTGTCTTCCCTGCAGTTGTCCTGCTGGATTCGAAGGAATCGCAAGCGGAGCTGGGCTGGACCTCGCACCCGTCAAACGGGGTAAGTGCGGAGGTGGGACTGTCCCCCCGCGCTGCCGGAGAGGGGCTGCCTTTTGGTGCTCAGCAGTGTTGCAAGTCCACGCGTGGAGCCGGTGGAGGGGGCTGGCAGCCACGGGCTCTCCTCGAGCCGCGGCGGGTGGGCAGCTTGGCACGAGCTGTCGCGTTGTTCAGTGCTGGGCACCCTGGGGAGCAGAGCGAGAAGTGAAGTACTGGTTACGTGACGCGGAACGGCTCCTCAACACGAATTTTACACTCCTGTAATAAACACCGGCTAGCCAGGGCTCTGTATTGTAGTTGGCACGCCGGTGCGAGCTCCTGGGGACCAGTTCGGCGCTTGGAAGAGGGCTGTGGCTGGAGTGGGATCATCCGGAGCTCTGCATCACCTAGGGTTTGTTTGATCAGGTCCCTGCTTTGCTGCCAGGGCCAGTCCATAGCTGCTTTCAAGAAAGCGTGCCGGGAAACTCAGAGTTGTGTTCTGTGCTGCTTTGGGTTCATTTTCCGGAATGGAAACAAACCATTTGGAGGGAATAGTGATAGATCCTGCCTTGCCCAGCTGTTAGTCTGCAGGAGAAACTCTGTTTTGGGTACATTTGGCAATTTTGCGTAAATTTACCCCCAGAAAGAATTGCTTTGGGAAGCTGCCAGGTCATCCTTAAGGCTGTGAGGGTTGAATCGTCATTTCATTAATCGGAATCTCTGCTGGTAACTTTGGGGAAATACCGTTTCACTTGCAGTCAGAGGATTTGTCCTGTTCTAGCTAAAACTTCTCCTGACAGAGGAGCTGCCGCTTGCTGTTCACGAAGCTATTTGTCCTTGTGTGATGGTGTGACTGGCATCACATCTCCTTGGCCATCTTTGACTTCTCTGGGTAGCCCAGCCCCACCTGGCATTACGCTGTACAGATCCACCTTCCCAGGGATGGCAAATCTGAGGAGAGAAGCTCTGGCTTCTCAGCAGGTGATGTGTCCAGTTTCATATGAGACTGTTTTAGGAGGTCTGATGCCCGTGCCCTCTTTCTGGTTGCATCTCTGTGTTTGCACCTCTGCAAAGAGCTTGGGCATTAGGTGGTCTGGCAGCACCGCTGTGTTACTACAGCTTGTGGTGTTGGTGGGCTAAGGACTTTTAGTGCCTATGATATAATGGCCTGTAGGTGGAGAGGCTTGTGGTGTGATATTTATACCGATCAGTGTGTTTCTGCTGGGGCGGCAGGTTCTTGTTCACAGCAGCTCGCGAGCTGTTACAGCCCTTTGTGTTCTTTCCCCAGTGGGAAGAAATCAGCGGCGTGGATGAGAATTACAAGCCGATACGCACGTACCAGGTCTGCAACGTCATGGAGCCAAACCAGAACAATTGGCTGCAGACGGGCTGGATCGCCAGGCGCGACGGCCAGAGGATCTTCATCGAGCTGAAGTTCACCCTGCGGGACTGCAACAGCATCCCCGGCGTGACCGGCACCTGCAAGGAGACTTTCAATCTGTACTACGTCGAGTCTGACTCCGACCTGGGCCGTAGCGTCCATGAGAGCAAGCACACCAAGATCGACACCATTGCTGCTGATGAGAGCTTCACGCAGGGGGACCTGGGTGAGCGTAAGATGAAGCTGAACACTGAGCTGAGGGAGATTGGGCACCTGAGCAAGAGAGGCTTCCACCTGGGCTTCCAGGACGTGGGCGCCTGTGTGGCGCTGGTCTCCGTGCGGGTCTATTACAAGAAGTGCCTCGCCACCGTGCAGAACCTGGCCGTGTTCCCGGACACGGTGGCGGAGACGGCCTTTGCGACTTTGGTGGAAGTTAAGGGCGCTTGTGTCGCTCACGCCCAAGTGGATGTGGATAATCCCCCCCGGATGCACTGCAGCGCGGAGGGCGAGTGGCTGGTCCCCATAGGGAAGTGCGCGTGTGCTCCCGGCTTCGAGGAGAAGGACGGGGGATGCAGAGGTAAAAGCGGCCGTCGATGTCCTCTGGCAGTTTTTGTCTGTGTCAGTCCGTGTTGCTGCCAGACTGCTCCAGTCTGCCTGGTGCCTGAGCACAACTCAGACAAGTGGAATTGCCTTTTGTCAGCAATATGATTCTTTTAGTTGATTGCAGCTCCCCAGCTAACAGCCAGACCTTAATTTGAAGGGTGGCGATTGGGTAAATGGGGCGCGTTGCCGGTAGCTGCTCTGCAGCACGGTGTTGGCTGGGCAGAAGTGCCAGAGCTCTGAATACCATCAGGCATTTCCCACAGCTTTATCTGTAACTATGAAATTACTCTACAACATTAACATCCCCTTTGTCTTGCTTTAGACACAACTTAATAATTGGGTGACTTTGCAGCTCGCAAGGTTACGTTTAATGACAGCTGTAAAAATGGATATAACCTCTACCTTAACCGGGTGTCCCTCTGATGAACCTGGTGCTGTGACCACTTGGATCTCGCTTTCAAAGGCAGGTGAGAGCCGGGCATGGGATCAGCCCCGAGAGCGCGGGATGCGGGCTGCCGTGCTCCTCCTCCCGGGGTGTGTGAGCCTCTGAAGGGAGAGAGGTGCCGGGCTAAAGCCTCCTCCCGGGCACGTTCCTGCTTCAGGCCGTGGTCAGGATCTGGTCCCAGCTCAGCATGGTCTCAGCTGCCTCTGCGTCGAGTCAGGTGCCAGCACGAGCCGGCAGCGGTCCCCGGCGGGTGTGCATCTCCTACCCCGTTCCTCTCTCCGTCAGCACCCAGGGGCTTTTCTTCTCCGAAAGGTGTAATTGGCTACCAGTTATTAACTGGCAGTGTGCATGGCTGGCCCGTTAGCAAAGGGGAGAGGTCAGACCACCAGCTGGGAAGTGTGAGAGATGTTTTCTTCAGTAAGAAACACCTGGAAACACCCGTCATTGCCCATGCCTGGTGTCCAGGTGATACCTTGAACCTCTCTACCTTTTCACCTGGTAGAAAATGGAAATTAGCTAAATAAGTCCCAAATGGGTACAGTTCGCCTGTGTTTAAGGCGTATGGCATGGTAGGAGAGGGAGCTTTTCCTGAGGAATCAGCTCTGTCCTTCAGGAGCTACTTGAGGCTTTTCAGATCGAGATTGTGCCAACTGTGCTGTTGTCCTCCATGTGGGAAGCCCTTCCTGGCGCTCCGGGGAGCGGCTGTTTGCTTGGTGCCCTCCTTAAGGACACCTTATTAAAACTATTGAATTGAAATTTCAGTGCTGTTCATTGCTTCAGCGGCTGCGTGGCAGCTCGCCATGCTTTCCCCATCTGTTTGGAGTGGGAATTTACATAGCAAGTCCCAGAAGGCTTTTGCTAATGTTTCAGGTTTCTCTGTGTTGAGTTTAAATAATTCATATTCTCTAAGGAAAAATATTTGAAGTAATTTAAT
Source organism: Nipponia nippon (assembly GCF_047370975.1). Classification (NCBI taxonomy): domain Eukaryota; kingdom Metazoa; phylum Chordata; class Aves; order Pelecaniformes; family Threskiornithidae; genus Nipponia; species Nipponia nippon. The sequence continues at coordinate 4,074,439 of NW_028262340.1, forward strand.
GGACATAATTAAGTTTTTTCCCCCCCTCTCACAGAAAGCAGGTCATTAGTCTCTCTCTGTGGAGCAGCGTCTGATGTCTGGTCAAATATCAGAAAAATAGTTTTTAAGGGTTCAAAGTTTTTTATATTTTTTAGAGCCCTGCATTAGCATAGCACTAAGTGAATAACTTTAGAAGATTTCTGATGAAAGCATCTGGGGCTGAGGAAATTCTTCAACAAGGACAAAAGCCCTTGAGCTGGAGGCAGGTAAATACGGTGGGAGTTTGGGGATGTTAAAACAGCCAGGTGATGGCACAGCAAATCTGGCTCCACCAGTGGCCCTGCGGCGGTGGCTTTGGAGGGCTCGGCGGGTACGAGTCTGCTGGATCCTCCTTGCCCGTGAAACTTCTTGGCTGCAGTGTCTGTCGCAGTTCTTGTGGCCATGAGAGGTTGGACCCTGAGTTTGTTCAGGGACCACTTTGGGGAGCAGGGACAGCCTGGGGGCCGACCCCCCATCCTGGGCAGCTGGTGGCTCTCCAGGCTGTCTCAGGTGCCGCTTCGCAGCTCCCGGCTCTCCCTTATCCTTCAATCTCCTCCGAGACCTTTCTGGCTGCGCTTGCAGCATGGGACATGCCGGTGTCTGAAATCAGTCACCCATTCACCCTGCCGACTGCTGGGGTGGCTGCGTATCCGGTGACCCCGCGGGGCCTGGCTGCCGGCTGGATCTGGGATGGAGCCAGGGTGGTGCTTAGGGCCAAGGCAAGCACTTCTTGGGTCTAAATCAAAAGGAAATCGGATGGCAGAAGCGAAGAAGAAGGTTCCCCAGGCCATCCTGCGGCTGGGCACTGCCTTCTGTCGTCGTGCTCTGAAGCCGGGGCACATGAGGCTGTCCTCCGCAGGGACTGACTGGTGCCTCGGGGCTGTGCTCGCCAGGCAGAGGGGCCATCTGAGGCCCTCGGCCGGTCTGACCCCAGCCCAGCTGGCTTTGCTGCTGCCGGCGCCCTTGGTGTGGTGCAGGGGCCGGGGTCGGTGCTGGCGGCGGGCAGGACTGCGCCTGGTCGGCAGCGCTGGTGGCAGCCGCGAGGTGTGGGAGGTGCGGGCTTCTCTGCAGGAAGAACGAGCTTCATTTCCCACTGAACTGGTGAAGCTGTTTGAACTAAATCATAAAGCTAGAATCCTTGTAGCCGTGATCTAAGTGCTGAAATCATCCTGCCGCTGAGAGAACATTTGTATCTTCACACTGAAATTAGGAGAGATGAAAAAAGACTAGTAGGATTTACGGCACTGCTAATTACTGCTGCGAGAAAGCCGAGCCTTTTCACTGTCCATCTTTCTCTATCGCACCACTTCTCTGAAGAAACCCCAGCGTACCTGACAGGCTTCATGGGTTTGCACGTTTCTGATGAATCACTTTGCTGGTCGTTGAAATGCAGCCATCTCTAGGGTGGAACTGAGCAGCTTTAGCATCTGTTTAACATCTACTCTCAAATAAGAGGAGAGGTTCTGTCACTGTAAATACATTTAGACTGCTTTTCTTGTCTAATATATATCTATAGCCAGCTGCTGGTCTGCACTTACTCTGATCTTAAAACCTATTTCCAGCAGATGCATGGCAGGCAAGTGAGAAGTCCTGTTGCAGTGTGGATGATCACCTGTCCATCCCTATTTTGTTTTCGGTACACTTCTCAGCACTGATGTCTTTTTACCCTTTAATTTTACCAGGCATGAGCTGTGGCCCCTTCATGCCATTTACTTTGTGGTGTATTGCAATAGCTTTTGTGTAAATGAAACCGTGATGTGGAGGATCTGCCTGACATTTGCTGTAAAGTTGTCTCTTTCTGCTTCATCTTTTCCATCCAATCCCTTGTAATATCTGCAAGGAGAATTTCAACAAAGCCCAAGGTTAATATTTACCAGCCAGATTTGCTGCAAATGAGACAACTTCAACCAGACGTTGAATTAATATGATGGAGACCAGTTTCCGAAAATAGCTGTCAGCCACTCTTCTTTGACAGAAACGTAAATTTGTGCTGTAGCGAAGTTTCCTTCTCAATTTATTTCCCTCCACTTCTGACAGCAGCGTCGGGAGCCAGCTCCACGCCGCCGTTGTGCTGGGGAAATGCCCTTGCGCTCTGCTCTCCTTCACCGGCATCGCCTGCGCAGGGCAGCCTGGCACCGCGCTCGTTCTGATAGATGATGCTCTAATTAGCGGACTGTATCCCTTGCCTATGCAGGGATGACACTACTGAAACCAGTTTTAGGGAGGAAATAGTTTCTAGCGCTTTGTCGTGATTTTTAAACGTTTTAAAGTGAATTTGGCCGAGCTAGGTTTGACGCCTCTGGTGCTCTGGGCCTGCAGGGACCAGGCAGTGAGGGAGGGCCTGGGGCTAGCCGGAGTGCGGGCGCTCGGGCCGGTCCCTGGCCACTGCTGCTTCTCTTCTGTGGCCCAGCCAAACACATGCATGTATTTTTCTTCCCTTGCAATAAGCATCAAGTGTTGCCGCTTTTCAGGGAAGGAAAACCTCGCACAACAAGTCGCATCAGCGCCTTGCTGCTTGTGGCAGCCTGCGGGCATGAGGAGCAGCTGCTGGTGCCCACGGTGGCTGTTTGAGAAGGGGAATAAAATGCCCTGTTCTGCATTACTGAAGGGATTTTTTGAGCAGTATGTTGGATTCAACATGCCATGGTCAGGACACAAGGAATATTTACTGTATCTCACTTAGGGAGAAAGCTGGAGAAAATGATAGCCCTCGGACTCGTTCTTTTGCTTATAAAGCATGTTGGTCTTCTGGGCTCTCCTGAAAGGAAACTTCAAGGATCGAGAGAGGAAAGGTGTTGCTGTTGTGGGATTTTTCATTTTCCCACCCCTTTCCTGTACATTTGTGATAAACCAGCACGAGTTACCCAGCTCGGCTGGGCGGATTTGCACGGTTTGTCCCACTGTGCCGGGTATTCCTGTTGCACAGAGAACTTTTCAGCTGCTCTGCCTGTTTGTGTGCATGGAAATGGGACTTTCCGAGGGCTGGAGGCAAGTCTTCCCACGGAGCCTTTCCAGCAGGCATGCTCTGGAGAAGGCTCCAGCACCCGAGGCTGTCGGTGCAAGCCCGTGTGTCGGCGTCTGGGGTGTTTCCCTCTGGCTGAAGTGCACTGTCTTCAGGCTGTACTGGGTTCATCCCTGGCAGCTTCCACGTAAAGGACTTTGGGGGCCTTACAAGGCGAGCTGGCACGGCTGCTGGTCTCAAAACATAGGGATGAGATGAAAGGCACAAGTCAGTGCTAATTAGAAGAAAGCAGTCTTTGCTAATGGTAACTGCTAGCGATACAAAACGTAATGCACGCTTAACGCTGCGGCAGGCAAGAAACAGCTTCTCTGATCTGCTGTGGGATTCATCAGTGGTCTGCTGAAAAATGGAGGGTGCCGGACTGCGAGTCCGCTCTGCTCATCGGGCTGGGGTGCATTATTAATGGCTGTAATTGCCTGATGAATCTAACGCTGTGGATAGTATAATTACACTTTATGTCAGCTTATAATTGTTGCTGTTAATGAGGAGACACGACTTGTGACAGCACAGTCTGGATTCTGATGTGGCCCTTCGTTGTTGCTGTTTTCCGAACCCGTTTTCAGCCCCCCCCCCCGGTAATTCCTTACTGAAGCAAGCCCATGCAAAGGCAGCCAGCTGGGCTGTTCCCTTCTCTTCTGCCTGCCGGGGCTCTCGGGTGCTGCAGATTTCCCTGGGATTTGCTCTGGCGGGTGTTTATCCTCCTCCCAAAGCCCTTCAGCGATGCCTTTTGCTGCTGCCTGGGCAGCCTGTCCTAGCACCTTGCCCTCCTCATGTCTAACACAAATCGCCCTTGCAGTCACCTAAGCTTAGAACTTCTTGTCCTAGCGCCAGTGCGAACACTTCTCTCGTAGCAGATTGTGTCTTGCTACAGATATCTCAGGGAAGTCAATATTATCTTTCCTGTGCTTGGCTTCTTGAATAGTAGGGGAACAAACGGATAAGCAATGCCTTTGAGAAGATCATCTCTGCCTGTTGTGAGTAGTAGGTTTGTGGACAAAAACACAGCTGTAAATACTGTGAAACAGAGTAGTTTCTTCATTGCTGCCAGGCATTACTTGGACATAAACTTGGTCAACGTTTTGAGCAAATTTAAAAGGATGTTTTTCTGTAGAAAAGAGGATTTGGAGAAAGTCCTTGATTTTTATTTTCCAAAGGGAAGTGCTACAATAGAGAAAGTGCTTGCCTTTTAGAAAAACAGCCTTTTCTTTTGTGTCCTGTTATACCTCCCCTTTTAGTGCTTGTCTTTTTGCGTTGGCAGCACCCTCCTGCCCGCATCGTGCTGCCAGGCTGTGCCTTTCCTTCTGCCAATGAATTGCAGACGCTGACTTTAAAAAAAAAAAGGAAAAAAAAAAAAAAAAAGTCCAAAAGCAGTGGCCTGGCCCTGAGAGCTCCTGACACCATCTTTCTCTTAATGACAGCAAGCTGCGAGCGCGGCTTGTGTCCTTGGAAGTCTCAAGGGCTGCATGGCTGCCTTGCGCATCAGCAGCGCTCTGCTGCGAGGGGCCGCGGGCAGCGATGCTCCTGCTGCGGCTGGCGGCTCGGCCGGGACGTGCAAGAGCAGTCCCTGGGTGCAGGCAAAGGCTGTGCACCCTGCAGTCGGGGGAGAGGCTCGGGAGTGGAAGCGCGATGCCCGACACCAACCCGAGTCTCTCCTCTTGCTCTGGGAATCGGCCACTTCATTTGCCTGGGAGCAGAGGAGGAGGAAGGAGAGCATCTGAAGGCCGTATGAGCTGGGGATTTCCTGAGCAGGCTGTCTCCTTCTGGAAGATGTTTTTGGAAATCGAGTGCGTGTGTGCTCTGCACGGCCAGGGCTTGCTCTTGCTGAGCAAAAGTTTGGGGCGGGAGTGGGAAGGGGTATTGGTAAGATGCCTTCCTGTGCGTTGCACATGTCCCATCAAGGCAACACATCACTACAGTGTCCTTAGATACAAAATAAATAATTAAATTGAAAGCTAAAGAAATTTAGAATAATAAATTACAATATTTTGTCATTTAGTGCAAAGATACCTCCTGAAGCCTAAGGTCTGCTTTTCTGGTTAAATACAAAAAAGATGGATCCAAATGCACAGCACTTGGGGCTTTTGATTTGTTTCATCTTTTATACATCAGCTTACAAACCTGTATATGCTTCTGGAGTTTATTTTATCTTCTGACTGATGCTTGAGTATTATGCATAATAAGTTTATTTTTTCTCCTGGGATTCTGTAAGTTGCACAAAGCACCAGGTTTTACTTTCATCACTGATGCAGCCACCGGCATCCAGCACAGACGCTGCGCTGGCGGGGCCGGTGCCGATGCGCAGGTTTAGCAGCATGTGTCAGGGCTGGAGCAGGCACGCCGTGGCTGCGCTAGGTGGTAGCAGGATGGGAAACGGGGCTACACATCACGTGGGGGCTGTGGGAGTAAATCTGTGCCTGCTGCTGAAGGAATAATCGCTGAGGAAATTTATACTTTTCTTTCTGAGTTATGGTTTGGCGTTCTCCTCCTGGGTCCTGTGTTCTAGCAGAACACAGCTGGAGCGCCTTTGTGACCTGGGCAAAGTGACAACTGGAAGGCGTGGAGAGCTTTGCCCTGAATGGATTTGGAGAATCCGCCTCCATCTGCCCATTAGCAGCCTCCGTGATAGCCGTGATGCCTTATGGTAGCTGCTGCTTTCCATCAGTCATGCATATGAAACACCCATGTAAAATATGCTTTCTCTTTAGTCTTTTTTTGGAGTAATGATCAAGCTTGGAGATATTTATTATTCGGGATCGCACGTTATATTGCTGTTTTACAGTGTGTCTGAAATAATTATGGCTATGGAAATTGTGGCAGAGCCAGACACAAATTACTCTATGATACTTAGTTTTAGCGCAAACTACTCAGAAAATTACAAGCATCACAATTCGTTTGCAGAATTCTTGTCAGGCTCAAGGTTATAGATCCCCGGCTGCTAGATGGACATGCTGGTTATTCTGCTGAAATACTGGGGGAAAACATATCTTGCCCATGGCTAAGGGAGTTTGTGTGGGATAAAGCACTTGGCGGGAGTAGGGGGCATTGGAGGTGCAGGTCAGTCAGTCCTTTGCGGGGAATTATTTAGTAGATGCATTTGGGAACTGAAAGAGACAACAGTAAATTGCAGTTGGCTCCGCGGATGTGTCTACTTTAGCGTGTCCTTGAGGAAAATTCCTGCATAAATAGCAATGAGGTTCTCTTCAGTACTGCCTAGCACTGAATTCGAGCAATTCTAAATTCTTTTAGATATTTCAAGACTGTCTTACTAATATTCTTGGGTATTTAATTTTCTTCTGGACTAAATCACTGAATTTAATTTCAGCTATTAAGAGCTCATTGTTGGAGCTGCACAAAGATCTAGCCTCTGGACATAGGTTTTCATTTCAGTGCTCTTCAAATTATTTAACAAGGGCAAAAATTATAGAGTGGCATTGTCCTAGAGGTTTCAGAGATGCTGGGAACATGTTGGACTGTAGGCAGCTGAAAAGTATTTTTGAAAATCAGTTATTTTACAAAAAAAAAAAAAAAAAAAAGAAATTTGTGGAAGACAAGCTGCCTTTGAATTCACAGCCTGAAATACCCGTCCTGGTGGGCAAGGTACCAAGGTAAGAGGAGCTGGAGACCCAATCCAGTGCTTGTATTGATCGCTCCCTCACGCTGGCTTTGTCCCTCTTGCACAGGCGTGGAGATTGGACAGGATTTTTTTCCCTTCCTCACAGTGGGATTCTGTAACGGCACCGCTCGCTGCCTGCAAAGCACTGATTACAGTTTTTGCAGTAAGACAAGGCAAGATTGCAAACCAGCGTGTAAAGAGAAGACAGGAGCCTCTCTATTACCCGAGGACATTTGTGGACAAGGCTCTTTCACCAGCTCAATACACCACTGCAACTTTATTCTGTGCTCTGAGTCCGTCCTTCGCCGGGCGGGACTGTTGGTCTGCTGGGGTGCCTTGACCCTGGGTGCTGCAATGGTTCTTGCTGCAGCACCCCCTCGGCACCAGCTGCGTGTTTCCCCTAGCTGCTGTCTTTCCTAAACGGCGTTTTTATGAATGCCTACTTCGGCAGAGAAAATTAACGTACGTTAAAAGCAGATGAACTTTGTCAAATACAATTTCATGACAAAAAATGGAAAGGAATTGATTTTGGAAGACAACCGAGTTGTAGTGTTAATTATAAATGTGTGTATAGGCGTTTTGGGTGAAACTGCAGGCGTTATTGATTCATGCTGGCATGCATGCGGCTCCTCCGCTATCTGCAGGAGTTCAGCAACATGAAGAAATTCAATAGTGCTAACACAGGCAGTGTTCTTTTTTTCTTTCTTCGAAGCTATCTGCAAGGTTTGTGGGTCAGCAGGCTGACCTGAGACAGTTTGGGGAGGAAAAAAAAAAAAGGCAGAACCCATCAAAAGCATTAAGACTAAATGTTGAGGGTGTAAACAAACCAACAAACTCTGGTATGAAGAAAATGATACCAGACAGCAAGGAGGGGTAAGTGTGGCTACGAAGGTGTTGCTGGAGCTTGCCGCTGAGACAGCGAACGCCTTCCACAGCCGGTGATGGGTTTATCCTGTGGTGCCCAGAGGAGCTGACCCAAGGCCGTGGTCTTTGCTGGGCGCTGATGCTAGCGCGGGCGTGCTTGCGCAGAGCCGTGGCTGCGCTGCGTGCCCCTTCCCTTCCCCTTGTTCAGCCTGGAGAAGAGGAGGCTGAGGGGAGCCCTCATCGCTCTCTGCAACTGCCTGAAAGGAGGCTGGAGCCGGGGGGGTCGGTCTCTTCTCCCCAGGAACAAGCGATGGGATGAGGGGAAACGGCCTCAAGCTGCGCCAGGGCAGGTTTGGGTTGGATATTAGGGAAAACTTCTTCACGGAAAGGGCTGTCAGGCCCTGGCCCAGGCTGCCCAGGGCAGGGGCTGAGTCCCCATCCCTGGGGGTATTTAAAAGCTGGGGAGATGTGGTGCTGAGGGACATGGGTTAGTGGTGGCCTTGGCAGTGCTGGGTTAACGGTTGGACTTGATGATCTTAAAGGTCTTTTCCAGCCTTAATGATTCTATGATTCTGCCCAGCAGCGGGGTCGCTGCCGGACCCTTGGACCCACCGCCTGGCTGCCCTGGGCTGGGTCTTGTGCCTCAGCATGGTCACTCTTAACAGAAACTGCGTTGATGTGTATAAAATTGCTAATAATGTTTTCTTTAGGAAGCGGCATCTCCGTTGCATGGTGCGGGTCTGGAGCGTGAGAGTCGTGGTGGCCCATGTCCACATCCAGGTCCGGGAGGGGAAGGGGGGTCGTGGCCGAAGGTGAGAGGAGGCCGTGTCGGTGTCTGTCGCTGGTTTTGTGCAGGTGGGCTGAGAAGCGCTGCCCCAGCATGGCATCCTTGAAACAGTCTTTAAAAGGATCCTCCTGAACTGCACCCGAGGTGGGATCCTCAGGCGAGTCCTTCTCGTTGCACAGCAGGGCTGGAGAAGCAGAGAAGGGGACACCGCATGCAGGCGTGTTTTTTTCCAGCTATGGAGAGGGGCAGGAAGTATGTTTGATGGGTTTTGCCTGATTTTTGTATTAACATTAACATGAAGTTGTCTGGGTTAAGTAGTTTTATTCCTAAATCCATGTTATGAAGCAATTTCAGCCTAGTGTTTAATCTTCCATCTCTGCTCATTCTCTTAATATTTTATGCTAAGCTTCAGGATTTACTTAGATCTCGGCCCCTTCCTCTCTGCAAAATGATGAACACTTTTTAATTAGAAGGGACTCATAAGCTGCGGGAAATGGATTTTTGGTTTTACTGGGTCCTGCGATGTGTCTGGGGCAGCGTTGGTGAATGCTTCCATACTTCTGCTCACAGTTGTCTATTGAAACACGCTGCTTAATTTACAAAAGATTTCGCAGCTGATGCAGCTACGTTGTGCGGAGCAGCCGGACACTCGCGCAAGCTTGGGGAGGGACGGACGGCTTCACTGCCTCAGCCAGCAACAGGCCCAGTGGATCGACACCACGTACGGGTGCAGGAAAGGCACATCGGATGAGGCATGATGGCTGGAACGGCTGAGGGTCGCGTAGCCAGCATGGAGCTGGAGAGCCTCTGCTCCGGCTTCTGCTGTGGAAGTAGGATTTGCTCCCGCAGTGTGTCCGTCCCAGGCTTCCCCAGTGCCTGCTCAGGGGGATCCTGCCCTTCCTCCCACTGCTGCCGACATCTGCAGCGTCCCCCCGGGGGCACAGCCACGGCTCCGCAGCCCCTGGTCCCCAGGCGTGCAGTCCCCGGGGCAGGTGGCAGAGGCGGGGAATTTCCTTTAAACTTGCCGAGATACAGGATTGCGCCTTCGCTCGCTCACCCAGGCTGTCTGCTCTTTTAAAGAAGATTGCCTTTTCCCTAGGAGGCGAGTTGCTGCCAATGCAATTACGGTCGGAGACGTGCTGCTCGGCCCTGCTCGCGATAAGATTGCATGTGGAAGCCGCGGGTCTGCGGGAAGAGGGGATGCTCTCTGGACAGAAGCTTTGCATTGAGCTTAACCACTCCGTGGGAGAAGGCTAGCGGGAGCAGCGCCTGTCTGAGAGGCTGCTGGAAGAGGATTCAGTCTTTGCTCTCACTTGGTTAAAAGCCAATTTTTTTCTTTGTGTATGCGTAAACCAACATGCAGAGCCTTTGCAGAGGAAAGCTGTGAATCATTAAGGGTCAACTTCTGTCTCTGGTTGTGCAGTCAGTGTGCTGGCTGGACCTCCAGAGACCCGAGTCCTGTTCTGGGTCCTATTTGTCTTATATGACTTTGTGCAAATCGTACGGTCGTTCTGTCCCGGTTTCCCACTTGTCAGTGTGGTTAATGTTTCCATACTGCAGAAAGAAAACAAAGGTTAACTTAATTGTTTGAGGTAGTCAACTGTTGCAGTGATGGGTATGATAAGTGCACGCAATGTAAAAGGCTGCTGACCAGCTGGTGAATACTGCCAGGGTGATTAATAACTTCATTTTACTGCTGCATGCAAAGTCTTGGCCATGCTTCACTTGAACGGCGACTACGATCAACGCTGGAGCTTACAGAGCCTGTGTCCTGCAGACAGGTTGTCCTACTTGATGCACATAGCGAGTCACTTTTAATCACTCTTCGTTGATTAACAAGATAAAGCTGCTCAAACTCTGATGCCCTTTTGCGGATTAATCAGGATTTCAGCTGGGGATCTCTTCTGCCATTTTTTAAGCCAAAACTTGTACACTGAGCTAGCTGCAGCTTAGAAAATGTTGAGATCCTTGCTGGTGAAGGAGCAGCTTCGGCATCCTTGGAGCTGTGACTCTGAGTCCCTGGCTGGAGAGGAAGGTTACGCCTAGGAGCTGCTGGCGGAAAAAGCCAGTTGTCAGGCTTCATGGTGCTGGGAGATGGAGATGTCTGAACTGCTGGGGAGGGAAAATTAAAGCTGTCACATGCCAGTTGAGTAAGAAACCATGCATTTTTGAACTCTGCATCCTCAATTGCCCCTGCTTTCCCTATGGCACAGGCCAGGCGTTGCCTTCTCTTGATAGAGCCATCCGCTCTTGTCCAAGGAGCTGCGGCAGACGAGTCGGTAAGAGAAACCCTTCCCGTGGGTGCATCATGCCGGGTAATCTGCCAAGCTGCAGCACAAATCAATGTTGCTTGTTCTGCTGCTGGTTTGATCGTGTGTGCATACAGTGTTATATCAAGGAGGGAACATGTGCTCTCTCTGTCAGTGAAATGAATAAGGCACGCCTGGTGAACAGGGAGTAGCTTGTGTGGGCAGCGATGATGGAGCTGGAGAGAGGCAATTAATCTGTCTGACCCATCCAGCTGCTTCTCTTTGGCTCTAGGAGAATGTATTATTGAATTTTATTATTTAATAATTAAGGACAAGGAGTAGGATAGAAAATAGCGTACAAAAAAGAGAATTTCATTCTATAAATTGATGGCCTGATCTCTTGAGAGCTGCCACATACCCACTGCAAAAATGTGCACTGTGAAATAACAGGGACACCTAAACCAGCTGGGGACCAAGAAAAACACTTGTGGGATGAGGTGGAAGAGGGTGGGAGTTTATCTGAGAAAAGAAATGGAGATGCACACATGATGCATCACATGCGCTGGGGCGCTTTTGTTCTTCTCCGGTGTAAGATTCAGACAACCAAGGAACAAAATTAAGAAGTAAGCCCCCCGGCTGGGCTGCGCCCAGGCTCCTCACGCAGGCTCGGCGTGCTTGTGTTTCTGGGAAATGCAAATCGAGGTGTTTCGTACAGTGATTAACCAACATATCTTCTGACAGACACTTTTGTAAACTTACTTCTGCTAGCTATTAGAAAAGAGGGAGGAACAGCCTGAAGGATGCTTCTAATTGAGAACGTTCAATGTCCTACGACGAGATGTCAAATTTATGTGACTGTCAGGCTCACCTTTCAATCCGAGGTATGGCGGCAGTATGCTCTGGGTTTAGTGCTCAGCTTCCATCAAGTTTGTAAACAACATTGATTTTTCTGTTCTGCCTGACAGAGGGTGCGAGCGGGAATCTCGCGCCGGTGTTCAGACTTTGATGCCGTAACGAGATGGGCTTCTCCCCGCGGGGAGGGATGAGACAGAGGCTGCAGTCGATGTGCGGCACCGAAGCCCACAAGCCCCCGTCCCGTCCCAGGGCTGTCTGCCAGGAGGCACCGGGGGACCGGCCGTGCCCTGGCTCTGCTCTTGGGGCGCACGTCTCCCCGAGCCCTCCAGCCGCTGGGAGAAGGGCCGGTTCTGGGGTGTGCGCTCGGGTCACCTCCCTGCAGAGCCGGGAGGAAACGCTTGAGCGTTCGGGAAAGTTCAAACGTTGTCCCCAGCGTGCGGGGACTGCGGGATTTGGGGGTCTGCTGATTCTCTGCCCCTTCTCGGGCGCAGCACGTGTTCGGCTCGCTGTCGGTGGCTCTTTCAGCAGAGACCTCCAAATGCTCCGTGCTTGTGCTGGGTTTCTCTGTTGAAATCTGGCTGCCTCCTCTGCCGTGGTAGGATGTGTTCTCAGGCTTCTGCTCTCTGGAAGCGGCTGCGCCCTGTGCATGCGGGGCGTTGGGATCTTTAGCGGGCCGCTGGTGATGTTTCTGCCCTGTGTTGTGGTCAGGGCTGCCTAACTAAAGGAAAAGCAAGCTACCTATGTCGCCATTAGATGAATGTAACATTAGTTTTGGTTTGGTTTCTCAAATATAAAGAGGAAGCTGGAAGTTTTGGGAGTAATTGAAATACTTGCTAGTTTTTTTCTGTTTTATCTAGCATCCTAGGTAGGGAATGACATTTACTATGCATTGTGGCTCGCTGTCTTAATCTTCCTCCTCTTTTGTGTTTGTCAAGCCTGTGCTTTTAAAGGTTAGCTTTATCTGGTATTGGAGGCATGCAGACTGAGACGGGAGAGGTGAATATGGAACTGCAGGCTCTCCAGTGCCATACTGGCAGCAACTGTTGCCGAGAGTTTGCAAGATCAAGGAGCAAATGTCAATTCTTCTTCCTAGAAATATATATTTTCCTAGAAATCCTGCCTCCAGCGCCTCTCGGGAGAGGATGCTCCAGCTGTCCGGCAGGCACTGACAGCCGGTGGAGGTGTCTGGGCTCCCCTTGCAGCCAGTGAGACCGGTGAGGGCTCCTGGCACGTGGGTCGTCTCACCCAGCGCCAGCATCGCAGGCAGGTCAGGCAGACAAGAAACGCCAGCGCGCCTCCGGTGACCGCTGCGGGGTCCCGATGTCCAGCTCAGCTGGCCAGAGCCCACCGCTGGTGCTGCCCTTTGCGTCTGGGCGACTGCAGCATGCGCTGAAATGCTTTGCCTTGTCCAGTTCAGCTAGGAACCGCAGCCAAGAGGGGCCCAGGAGTAATCTGCTAATTTGGGCTCCCTCGTTTTTTAAAAGGTTTTTTTTTTTTTTTTTTAATTCTCCTTTTTAACAATTGAACTCTTCAGTTTTGCTATAGAAATAGAACGCTGAGTCCACGTCAGCTGGAAAGTTGCAATTTCCATTCCAGATACAAGGAAGTCTCTCTTCATTTCTTGGGCTTGAGGAGGCCAAATCTCCTGCTTTCTGCAGGCTTTGCTTGCCTTGGGTGACACGACAGCACGAGATCTTGTCTGGCAAGGAGCAAGGCTTTTGGGCAGCTCTTGAAAGGCTGTATCTGTTCTGTAAGAAAAGCAAAAATGTCTCGTGTGTTTTGCTGCTCCCAGCTCTGCCAAGCTGCTGTCTGCCGTGTGCCGGCGGCCAGGGGATGAAGGGACCGCGGGGAGTACAAACCTCAGCTGTGGTGCTGCGGTCCCTCCCCGTGTGTGACTGCAGGGCACTGAATTTCTAAAGACCTTGCGGTAGATGAAATAGCCTCCCCTTAAATATTCACCCATTTTCAGCATCCCAGGGAAAGATCCTCTCCGCCCTGTGCTACATCTTAGTGCTTTGTCCTCAGATCACAGCTGTAGCTGCCAGTTTTATATCATGCTAAAAATTAATGAACCAGAGTGCACTGGAATAATCTGCTTTAAAAGAACAGTCTCAGCAGCCAACTCCTTAAAAATTGTAAGAGAGAGGACTGCGTTAGTGGAGCTGTTCATCTAGGAACTTTACAAGTGATTAAGTTTAAATATTGAGGGAGCCGATGACGGGGTAGCAGCCAGCAGCACCACACCAAGAAGATGAAGAAGCCAAGCAAAACATGAGTGCTTCTGTTTGGCTTGAAAACCAGCTGAGACAAACCCCTGGCCCTGCCGGGGGTCGCCCCCCAGCACGGAGGGGCTGCCAGCCCCGGGGGACCGATGTGCCGGCGGGCAGGAGGTGTGCACGGGGCACCCTGCAATGCCAGGCAGACGTTTCTTTGCAGGCTGCTTCCTTTTCAGATGTTTTAGGGTCAAACTGAAGCTGTTGCAAACTGCTTTATGGGGGTTTGCAGCTATTATTGTTGTTTTTGTAAGGTAGTAAGTCTTTCATGCAGAAGTAGCTTGTGTGTGTCCTGCTAGGGGTATTGCTCGTAGGCTGCATGCTGCTTTTAGTAAAGATCAAGCAAATCCTTGACCGGCGTGTGAATTACTTGTTTGTTTGCATATCAAAGGTACTTTCAAAAGGATGAGGGGAGCCTGTGTATGACCTATAAAAGCAAATTTATACTGCTGCCTAACTTCAGCCCATACCTCACCGCCTGCAGTGACTGCTGTATAATCCACAGTGATAAAGCCGTAGCTGCCAGTGACATGGCCTTCTGGCTTGGGTTTGTATATGAAGCTCTGGTGATTGATGAGGTCTCCAACTTCTCCATTGTCTATATTCCCCCCCTTTTGGGGTTGTTGCTGAGCCTTGCTGTGCCTCCCATGTCATCTCTGCTCCGCTCACCTGACTCTCAACCCCAGTCATGTGTTCTCTGTATCCTGCATCTTTCTGCAGCCACCTTGTCCCGTGTCCCTCCAGAACCTCCACGCGGTGCTCCAGCTGATGTCTGACCATTCCTCCAGCCCCTTGAAAGGGTCCTCCAGCCTGGAAGTCAGTGCAGAGCTGCAGCACCCAAATGTCCATTCTGGGTCGAACCAAAGGCACATCTCTCTTGGTGCCAGGATCATGCAGGCGCTCGGGGAAGGTAGCTTGGAGGGTGATGCCTGCTGGCCAGTGGCAGGCAAAGGATGTCCCAGGAAATGGGGAAATGCAGTCATCAGACATATCCCCCATTCGTCTTGTGGTGTTCTTCCCGTAACTCCCTCTCTCTGTCTTTTCAGCTTGCCTTCCTGGATTTTACAGGCTTTCCCTCCGTCTCCCTTTCTGCTCTCCTTGCCCTGAGCACAGCTTCACGCATGAGGAAGCCTCCACGTTCTGTTCGTGCCAGAAGAACTACTCCAGGTCCCCGTCAGACCCACCATCTGCCTCCTGCACACGTACGTCTCGCTGAAATGCCGGCTCTTTGTAAAGCGAGGATACGGGGATCCAGACGCTGCGTCTGTCCTGCAGCGCAGAGCTGAGCGGGTGCCCGGGAGGCTGTCCCAGGCTGTCCCCCTGCTAGCCCGTGGGAGCTGCGCCCGGGCACGCGTGTCCCTCGGAGGTCCTGTCTGCACCAGGGTACTGCCGCGGTGGGGAGGGGATGGAGGGGCTGTCCCTACGCCGCAGAGCTCGCAGGCTGAGGCTGCGATCTGATGAGACAGGCGTGCGGTCGGGCTTGCAGACTCCCAGGTAAAACTAGGGCACAGTCATTTAGTCCATATAGTTTACAGATTTTAATTAAATGGCCTCTAGTTAATTGGATTGGACCCCAGCTACTCTAGTGATGGATGCCGGAGAGCTGCTTGCACGGCGATGAGAAACCCTCCTGCTTTGCCGGAGAGGGAGCGTGGCTGGGCAGTGTCGGAGCAGCGGCAGGGCTCCTGGGCCCCTTGCAGCCGAACCCTGGGGAGGCGCTGGGTCTGACCGGGTGCTTCTCATGCGCTGTGAGAGCTGCGGCTTGCTGTGTATGACATGTCCCTTCGGCGGGGATCCTCTGTCCGGTGTCCCCACCGTGCTGTGTGCATCAGTGCATCCATGTCCCCTTGCGCTGCCATGTGCTGTGGCTGTCCGGCACCGTGCTCTTTTGCTCTGCCACCGGTGCCTGTGGTGCTGCTCCCAGAGGACCCGTAGGTTCACCCTCCTCCCCAGGCAGCGCCCAGCTGTCCTGGCACCCGTGCACAGACACTCTTCTGCTTCCAGGTCCACCCTCCGCCCCGAGGAACCTGGTCTACAGCCTGCGGCAGTCATCACTGGTCCTGGAGTGGAGTGCCCCTGCCGACGCAGGCGGCCGGAGCGACCTGACCTACAGCCTGTGGTGCGGCCGGTGCCCGGCGGCTCTGCGGGGCCGCTGTGAGCAGTGCGGCAGTGGTGTGGGCTTTGTGCCGCAGCAGACGGGGCTCGTGGACCGGACCGTCACCCTGGTGAACCTGCTGCCTCACGTCAACTACACCATCCGCGTGGCAGCCGTCAACGGTGTCTCGGGCATCAGCCCGCTGTCGGGGCAGCAGTACGCCGAGGTCAACATCTCCACCGGCCTCGCAGGTACGGCTGCTGCGTAGCGCGTGCAACCGCTGAAGGCAGGCAGTGCCTTGCCCCCATTGCCCCAAGAAGACAGTTGCCCACGCTGTCTTACACTTGCGTGTCACCTCTGGGGTCTATGGGTCTGCTCGGTGGCCGGTTCCGTGGCTTAATTGCCAGGAGGGCGTGGGGTCTGGAGGTGGTGTGGGCACCATCCTCAGGCTCTGCCCATCCAGTGCCGCGGCAGTGCCCTGATTCCTCTTGGTTTGCTCCGGTGGCACAGACGTGGTGCTCAGCGATGGTGGGCAGCGCAGCAGCACAGGCAGGAGGGGGAGATGGAGACCGGCCTGCGATGCTCCCAAGGGGGTCTTGGTTGGTGCCACAGGGAGGCGAGGAGCTGGCTGTGCTGGAGGAGCCCGTGGCCCCGTTGTCTCCCACTGCACTGTGCTGGCTTGCAGCAGGGTGGCAGTGACTGTGGGGACAGCCTGGGCTCCTCCCAAGGGACGAGCCTGCTCTGTGATCCGGCTGCAGTTTGAATTTACAGATCACAAAAAAGCACCTTCAGAGAAGCAACATTTTCAGCCCATTCACAAAAAACCCTCATTAAAATAGGTAATTCAAATATTGGCTATCCTTTGGAAACAAAAAGATTGATTTCATCTCTCTTCTGTGCCGGTCTGTGGCACAGTTTCTTACTGTAAGTGTCCCTTTCCACGTTTTGCGTTTCTGTTCCTTTACGTGAGGGGAAGCGAGCATCCAGCCTGCCTGCATGCCCGGGGCCCCTGGCCGGCCGGAGGGGTTTGATCCCTCTCAGTTGTTAGCTGTGCCTAAAAGAAATCAGCTCTGGCTTGTTGTGTCCTTGTCTATTCCTCTGCGGTTACGTTATTAATTTGCATGAAAACCCTTTGCCAAGCCACAGTTAATGGAGACAGATGATCCTCACGTACCTCGTGGCAGGAATCAGCCAACAATTTCGCCTGAAGAGATTAAACTTTGATCTTGTTATAATAATTTTCCCACCACTTGATCAAATGTTCTTGCTTGTGTTGTTGCTTTCTCGTCCCTCGTATAATAATTTCTGTGAATCCGTTGGGTGGATGCTGTGCTGCAGAGTGCTCCTCAGTGGAGGTGTCATTCCTCATTAGGATCTTTCCTGTTCAAGGATGGATTTAGCTCTGGGAAGATCTTCTGTCTCCTGAGCTCGGGCTGTTCCTGAGCCAGCGTACAAGCTGGGTGAGCTTAACGAGGTCTAATAACGAGCTGTTCCTCCAGAGGCTGCTGCCTGGTGTTGGGCAGAGGGCAGGGGGACTGGTGTTCAGGAGCTGCCTCCTCGCCTGGAGCTTCAGGTCCGAGCTGGGGACAAGAGGCCGGGTAAGGGCAGCAAGCACCCCGTCCTCTGTAGGGAGTGAAGCAACAAGTCCGTGATACCAACCCACGCCTTAGCCATTTGTCTGTTTAATACGGCTTTTCTTCTGGGTAAGTGGGAATCTCAACCCCTTACTCAACACGGCATACTCCTGAAGGAACTGAACTATGCATAAAGAATATGGCATAATTAATCTTGTAATCTGTTCAAAATCAATGCCTCTTGTCGAGCTGTCAAGTCTCCGGATGCAGATGGTGGCTTAGAATTGGCTGAGCAGCTGAGGCTCAGGAAATTTCTTGACACACTTCAATTTTTTGCTGCTGAAGGTGTCCCCTCCCGGGGACAGTGCCAGGCTGGACCTGCTCTGTGCCCAGGTGCCCAGGTGGCCCCGTTCCTCTCGCTTTGGCACTGTGGGCACGAAGTGACAGTGATGATTAACCTGCACCTATCGGCAAGGAGGGGAGAAGGTCATCTCCTGGGGAGGCAGCTTCTCAGTCTGGTTTGCCCCTCTTGGGCCAGAGCCCCCCTGCTGCGAGGATGGCTGTGTATGGGGGGGACCCTGTGCAGGCAGGGCGCAGTGCAGGCAGGGCGCAGTGCAGGCAGGGCGTGGGGCCGTGGCTGGCACCCACGGCTTGTAGAGCCGCTCCGTGGAGCGTGCTGTCTCCAGCCCTGGTGCCCTTCATCATTAAAGGCCGTCACAGAAGTGCTGGATGGGGCTGGAGATCAGGAGAAAGGGAGACTTCAGGGGTGCCTGCAGCAGCGGTGACTTCTTGGTGGCTGCGATGCAATGGTCTCGGGGATGTCATTTGCAGCAGCAGGGAAGCTCTGGCTGCAGATACGCAGAGTCAGAGAAAAAATTAAACAAAGAAACAAGACCCTATTTAGCTGTCAGATCCCGGCTCCTCTAAATATAGCTCTGAGTGCGGCTTTCGCACTGCCCTTCCCCTTCAGCAGTCACAAGAGGGAATTAGCAGTTGTTCATTGTATTTGCAGGGGAAAAGAAAAGATGCTATTTAGTCTGCAGGAGGCAAAATTAATACTGTGTTTTTTCTAATCTGGCCCCAGCATGGGACTAAATAAAAGTGTTTGCGGAGCGAACGGAGCTGTTTACCTGCAGGAGTAGAGCTGCATTAGCTATGTAAATGTACACTCTGGGACGATGTCATTTATATTCCCGGCAGGGATCGGCTCCTGTCTTAAAGGGCTTTTAAATCTGTTGCAGATTAATAATGCAGCCAGTGCCGAAATGCATTCTCCTTTCTCAGACTGTGGAGAAGTGGTTTGTGCTGAATTAGGTCCTCTGAAGTAGACTTCTCTGCGCCTGCTTGGTGCTGGTGCAGCAACAGCAGCCCAGCCCCGGCCGGGAGGGGCAGGGGGGCCGCAGGACGAGCTGACTCCGGGGCGAGGGCACACGCTTGCGGGGGCTTTGCCCTCCACGCGCAGAGAACCGGACCTGGAAGAGCTGCACGGTGACCGATGAGGCTGCTGCCCTGGTTGGGAAGGAAGGACCCTCGGGCAGGAGTTTCCTGGGACGGTGCCTAGTGCATTTTCCACGTTGGGGTGTTAATAACTGGTGATGGAGGGGAGAGGCTGGCTCTCCCCAGCGCGAGCAGTGCCGTGGTGCAGGGCGGCAGAGGCGTTCGAGGGCAATGGCAAGTTGTATCCATCCGATTGCCACCCACCGCATGCGCGGAGCCACAGACAGCGCGGTGGACAGGTCGTGGTCTGCTCTTGCTTGCTGTCTGTCTGCTCGGCTGCCCCAGCTCTGAAAAGGTGTGGGGAGAGCGTTCCTGGAGACGGCCGGGCGCGGGAGCTGGGCACCAAAGAGGCTCTTCTGCTGCGTGGCCTGCAGGCACTCTTGGTTCAACTCTGTCTTTAAGTACCTGCCGTTGTCCCTCTCTAACCCCTTTGGGTTTTGGATGCAGCTGGCCGTTCCGTGGAGGGACGCGGTGCCCACACCTAATTTTACGCTTTTTCTGCTGATACGCTGGTTAATTAAGAGGAGTAAACCCACATACAATGGAATGGAGCTTATAAAATCAGGCAGCGTGGTGAATAATTTAATGTTTGCTTTATCAGAATAGAGGCAATGTTAGGGGAGCTTAAAATATTGATGGAAAACACATTTTTTTTCACAGTGTGAAATGCTTTATAGTCTGTGTGATTTTCTTTAATCCCTTTTAAACACGTTTGAGGCTAGTGCCTGCTTTTCTGGCGTGTACCATGGGTTCTGCTCTACAGCCCATCACTAAGAGAGTGTGATTTTTCCTGATGACTTTGTTAACAGTCAGGACCACTTGTTCAGGTTTCTTCAGCCCGTTTCTAGATTCCGAGATACAGGAGGGCATCCGTGTGATATTTTATTGATGGGAATCACATAGAACAGCAAGGAGCACTTACCTTATTTTGCAGGAGTAAAACGCAAGTTAAGCGTCAGGCTGGCCTCAGCCGCCCGTATCGCTTGTCGTTTCATAAAACATGCGGTGCTGCGCACTCATGCGGAGGCCCCAGGCTCGTGGTGGGGATTACCCCACCGCCCCAGCGACGAGAGCTGCGAGCGTGCCTGTGTGCATGTCTGTGCATGTGGGTCAGCGTGCGTTTGCGAGACTGGTGAAGGGAGTCGAGGATATTTATCTTTTTTTTTTTTTTTTTCAGCTTATTGAAACACTTCTTACGTATGAAAATCATTCTCACCACTCCGTCCCAACAGCAAATGCCATATTACAGCCCGTGCCAGCCTAAAGCTGGCTCTGATGAAGTGGAAATACGGAGCAATTTGCAAGGTTTGGAGCAAAAGTGTGCCCAACTGGTGCAAATTCGGTCATACTCATTCTTGGTGTTTGAAGTGCCACAAGCGGGCACGGGGCTTCCTGCGGGTGCTGGCGGGGTTGAAGGTCTCTGGCAGAGGAGGGGACCCTTTGCCACACATGGGTGCTGCTGGCGCTGGCCGTTTCCCATGCACCGTCATACAGACTGGCATGAGGAGGGCGGTAGCACCACACGCACCGCGGGATCGCCGTGCTGGAGGAGTCGCAGACCTCTCCTTGTGCAAAAAACGTTGGCAAAAAGTGCTGGAGGTCTGAAAGCTGTGATGTGTTTGGCAGTCTGACGTGGGCAGGAGAGGTTCGCTCCATGGGTGCCCGTGACGATCTCTGTAGTCCTGCCTTTTATCTTGATCTCGGAGAAGGAGGCAGGCCTCGGCAGCATCTGTGCTCCAGGTTCATGGTGCAGCCGCCCGGGCGGTCGTGTCCTGCTTGGCCTGGCAGACCTTTCTGCCTTGCTTCGTGCTGCCGGGGTGAACTGTCTCCCCCTTCTTTACACATGGACAATGCGTTATCCCCTTAAAGGTCAGCTCTGGGGCCAGTGTATTTCCTCGGAGAATTATTTTTAAAAAGGTCAAGTGAGGCGCAGCCAGATTGCAGAAGAGGGAGCTGTGTGCAGGGGGTGTGAGCTCACACGAGCGCGGGGGCTCCTGGCTGCCCTTCGGGTCCTCTCGCTCTTCCAGCAGAAGCTGAAGGGATGTGGAATCAAGGAGCAACTCATCATGAACAAAACATCAGGAGGACTTTTTTCTTCAGCAAAGCTTAGATTAATGAGCTAAGTAATAAATAAAAAATTTCACAGATACTTAAGTTTATTTCCCAGGGCCTTGTTCCTCTCCACAGGAGTCTCTGTGGGATAGTCAGGGTCCAGCAAATGTCCTGATTTGACGGAGAAGCGGGACAAGCTACAAACGGCCGATTTCCCCGTGCAGCGTTCCCTGCGCCTGCTGCAGGGCCGCTGGTGTAAACGGGTGAATCGGTCACTGCAGCCCCTTCAGCCCGGTGTGTTCTGGCCCCTGGTGCTTACCGGGGTGATCCAGGGACCACCCTTCCTTGTGCCAGGACTGTGCCACCCAGCCGCGGCCAGGCTGATGGCTGCCGAGGGCACGCTGGGCAGCCCAGAGCCACAGTTACGGGAGGCTTTTCTGCCATTCCCCATTCCCTCCTCATCCAGAGAGGAGACTTTCTGCCCCCCAACCAGGACAGCTTGTGGCACAGCCCCAGGAGAGCTGTGAAGACCTTACTTGGTGTGTTTGCACCCTGGGGAGGTCAGTTTTTCTAATCAATCCTAGTTTTCTCTCTAATCAATCCGAATCAGAACAAGGGGCTCCGAGAGAAGCTTTTATCAAGGTACCAGGTACAAAGGTTTTTTTCCCTACTAAACTATTTAGTGTCTTTCTTGCATAGCACCTTCACAGCAAAGACACCGATGTCCTAGCATGTCCCAGCCAGCCCCTTCCTCCCTGCTTTTGCTGGTGAATGCCCTGGCCGTGGGCAGATCCATCACGTCTGAGCTGCTGCTGCCTTGCTCTGGGCAGTCAGGGGATGCTGGGTCCTTGGCTGGCTCCTGAGGTGCTGCAGACAGCCTGACGGGTCCAGCTGGCTTTCTGCTGGTGCAAGAGGCAGAGCTGCTGGGATGCTGCCTGCAGGCAGGGAGCCCGGTGCAGGCAGTGCCGCTGCCTGTCAGCTGCAGGAGCAGTATGGGCACTGAGCGCAGCTCAGCGGCTTGAAGGCAGGAGAAGGTGCTCAGAGGAGGGGACAGCATGGAGGAGGCTCTGCAAAAGTGGAGATGAGCGCAGCAGGGTAAGGCAGGCAGACCCTCCTCTGCTGCCGCAAACAGCAAAGGCATCAGTGTCAGGCAGAGAGCGTGCGGATAGCTGGGAGCTGCAAGCTGCCTGCTGCGTACTGGAGCCAAACCTGGTTAAAATGGGAATAGTTGGCAAATTTCATCTTGCATAGTGAGATGAACTAAACGGGAGCATGCATGCCAGGGAGGAAGATGCAGCATGGAGCATGTGCTAACTAGAAATAACCAGCCAGCTCCTGGGGCACAGGCTGTGTGCTCGGCAGCGGGTAGGACAGGCAGCTCTCCCATCTGGGGTGGCGCGGGGCAGAGCCCGTGCCAGGGTGGTTGGAGGGGGCTGGAGAAGCCTTGGTATGTGCTACAAGCCCTCCTGCTCAAAGACTGTGTGTTGTATTTCCCAGAAATCGTTAGCAGCAGGTTCAGAGCACTGGACGTTGGCTGATGCTCGGACCCCTCCGCAGCACCGTGGGCAGAGGGTGCCTTTAGGTTTTTTTGCTTGTTTTCAGTCAATGCATTACTAGCTGCCCACAGATTACAAAGCTGTTGTATTTTTACCATCATCTTCTCCCATTGGGTGATCACTAGCTTGGAGTTTGCCCTATTTCAGCCCTGATTCAGAGAGAGGGAACTGGTAACTGCAAAAGAAGCATGCTCTTCGGCTGTTTGAATTGTTAAAGTTTTTGCTGCGGCACCACAGGGCAGAAGCAGGAATGAAGTAACCACAACTGAACACATTTGTGCTGACATGGGACTCGCAGCCGAGATGAATATGAGGATAGAGATAAAATTCTCTGTAACGTGCGATCTCCTGGTTGCGCTTACTCGGCTGTTCAGAACCAAAGTAACCGAAGCGTGGTGGCATGCAGTGTCACTGGCCGTGTCCCCGGGGCTCTGCCCCCGGCCTGGCTGGCTGTGCTGGGCTGCTGCGGGGGCTTTGGGTGCTGCTGGCTGCGGGGAGGGTGCGGGGCATGCACCCACTGCTTTCCTCTCTGCTTTTTCAGTGCCAACTCCTGTCACCGACATCCGCACGGATAAAGTTGAGCAGAAGAGCGTCTCCTTGTCGTGGCAGGAGCCGGGCTTCCCGATGGCCAACGGCACTGAGTATGAGGTCAAGTACTACGAGAAGGTAGGCTCTGGGGACTGGCTCTGGCTCGCAGCCGTGCCCTGGGCCAGCTCCCGGGTGCTTCCCTGGCCGGCCAGGTCTGCCCCTCGGGAGCGCGGGTGCTGCGTGTGCCGCCGCTCCTGGTCGCGGTCAGCCACCGCCGCATGAAGACCGAGCGGTGGAAAGGCATGTGTCTGCAGACGGTGCTGTTGCGAAGATTTTACCAGCATCTGAAAGTAAGAGGAGTGCTTCAAATGGGGGCCGATAAGGTCTTTTCTTCTCCAACAGTGTTATGCAATCTGCTTACACAAGTTTTAGGAAATTTGGATTATTTGTAGAGTTTATGTTAATTAGTGGTTTTTTCCCCCCATCTGTGCAGCAAGATTTCATCCAGTCCTAATGTTGCCATCTCCCTGGGAGAAAGAGTAAAGCCAATAATTTTCATTCATTTTTTTTTCGGTTTTTTTTAATGCATTGGATGGCTTTTTTCAAGGACATTAGAAATCTGAGGTTTGGGTGCTTGCCATTAGCCAGGAACTGCTAAACCATACTGTGTTTCTCAATTTTTGACAAGATGACACCTGTATTCATAGCCTGATCTCTGGGAAAGTGTCAGACCTTGTGGTCTTCACTGGTTTAGGACTGAGGGCCACCGAACCCGTGACTTCGGTGAGCTGTGAGTGGTCTTCCACACAGGAGGGGACGCAAGCAAACATTTTTATGACAGTCTCTTAATTTTAAAAATAGCTGTTATTTGACAGGTGCGGTGGATTGAGAATTTTAGAAAAAATACCAGCGGGTAGAGAGCAGGGACAATGCTCTAAATCAAAATAAATGCAGTTTATGACACAGTTCCACAAATTACCTTATCTGCGTGTGCTCAGGCTCATTATGAAAGTGATTACATGTCAAGCAAACTGTGCAGGTGACATGTCGGTGTGCTGTATTTAGAAACAAGCTACCTTGAAGCTGATTCATATTAATGTGATTTTCAGCATCTGATAGATCTGAAAGGAATAATCTGTGGGTGAGGGCGAACGCTGAAGCCCGAGACGGTAATTCCTGTGCAAATGGGCTGCAGCAACAAGATACTCGGGGTATGTGAAATGAGGAAATGTCCTGCTTGGGTAGGGAATTCAAACTATAGTTTAGCAATTATTCACCGAAATGAGGCTCTTGATGCTGACACGAAAATCAACTTAGTTCCTAATCTTTGCTTTTAGAGCTGTACTTTGACTATGAAGATTCAAGGGGAAAAGCATATCAAATGGAAAATACATTTCACAGCGGTGTCCCCCGCCCTGGGAATGGCTGCTGCCTGCGCTGGGACGCTCGTCGGGGCTGGGACGCTCGTCAGGGCTGTTCCCCGGCACGATGAGGGGGCAGCATGTGCATGTGGGATCCGAGAGAGGCTGATGCTGAGGCAGAGGGACACGGCCCGGCCCCGCTCCCGGTGGAAAGTAGCTTCAGATAACCCCAGTCCAGGACTGTGGTGGCACCGGCCTCATCTTCTCACTGGGGAACTTATTTGGAAGTACCCGACACAGCTGAGAAAATGATATCTGATGGCGGCTGTGCAGAAGCACAGGGAGCTTTGCGGGAGCTGGTGGGAGGGCTGGGGCTTGTTTTGCTTGGCAAACCACGGGAAGCAGAGGCACGGGGATCTGCTGCTCTGGTGCGTGGAAGCGGTGCGAGTTGCCCAGCGGTCCCACCGGCTGCCTGGCTGGGCAGAGCCCACCCTGCCTTCACTGCCTCCGGCAGCGGCTGCGGGAGGGGAGCTCCCCATCGCGCTCTCCCTTAGTTGAAGCAGAGGGATCTGTAAGTCGCTGGGCAAGTGAATAACATCCCGGGGACCAGGACTGGTGGCAAACCCACCTGCCAGCTTTGATTACTCAGTGTGTGCTAATACACATGTATTTACTCGGGGGCTGAAGCAGCTGTAGCAGGGGAGCGGGAAGGGGCCGGCCGGTGCCAGCAGGCGAGCCCCAGCCCGGGGGCAGGCGGGAGGAGAGGAGCTGTGCGGGGTGGCACAGCTGCTCCCCACCACCCCATCCTCCGCCTGTCTTCATAGCACATCATCTGGCTCCATCTGCCATTTCACGCGATCTTTCCATGTAATTTCTATTAATGAGACATCTAGTAAATGTATTCTTTCTGTTGGAGGTTTTGTGTTTAGATAGACTGTCCTGATGGGACCCAGTGGCGGGGCGAAGATACAGCTGTGCTCTGCCTGCTCTGTGGCACAGCTGTCAGTCCAGCTAGATCTCAGGTATCTCATTATTCCACAGGATCAGAGAGATCAAAGTTACTCAACTGTGAAAACCACATCAACAGCCGTGACGGTCAATAACCTGAAGCCTGGCACCCTCTATATTTTCCAAATCCGGACATCTTCCTCGCCAGACTATGGAAACTACAACCCTAGTATTGAAGTGGAGACGCTGGCAGAGTGTAAGTGTTGGCAAAGCTCGTCGTCCCTTATGCATGCACCTGCAGGCATGAGGCTCCTTGAGCGGAGCTGTGGGGATGCTGCTGCTCGCTGCTCCTGCCCCAGATGCTCTTGGTTTTGTGGAGCAGCATCTGCTCCTCTGGTTCTGCTGCTCTGGGTCTAAGGTACTTCCCAGGACTTGCTTTTAATTGCATTTTCCTATTTGATTTTTAAGAAGGTTGCTACTGCTGGTCTGCCTGTGGTGGCTGTCCTTGCTCTTCTCAGCACAGCATCAGTGCGGGCAGCCTGTCTCTGGCTCCTCTCTGGTGTAGAGGCTGGGGACAGAGTCTCTGCTCCTTGTCTGAGATTGCCCGAGAAAGTGCTTACCAGAGCCAGAGTGACAGGGCGCTGTTTTGTCTTGCCATGATGTCGGTGCTGGAACAGATCTCACCAGGTCCTTTTTGTGGGGCCACCAAACAGGTGGTGGAAGGGAGCGAGGGCTGGTGCCCTGCCGAGGGCATGATCCTGCCCGGGTCTGTGAAGCTGTGCAGCCCACGGCAGGCGCTGCAGAGACAGGGCAGCCGGCTGCACAGGCTGCAGCAGAGGAGGCCAGACCAGCCTGGAGGTCCAGCTGGCCTTGGATGTGTGCCCCAGATAGGAGACGACTGCTTACCTCCGCTGCCATCCTGGCTCATGAGGCACTTGGCTCCTTAGCTGCTCGGCTGAATGAGGTCAGCCAGCATCAGCGTTATTTGCTGGGGCTTTTCCTTTTCACAGTTTCCATACATAACTATAGTCCAGAAGCATCTTATTTCACTGGCTAAAGGAGGGCTTGGAGAGGTGGTAGGGCTTCAGCTTAATAACCCACCCTGGCTAGAAATGAAAGCCCTGAGATGGCTGGCTCAGTACGACTCTCACAGATTGTGTTTAACAGGGCTTTAAATTGCATCCATTTGCCACACAGAAGACATTTTCAGAATGAATTGAAGCCAATAAAAATTTTATATAGAATGTAGCTTTCTAATACCCCCGTTTGCAAAAGCAGGAAGGGGAGGGATTAATGTGATGCAGGAAAACTATTTGTAAGTCATAAATTTTAATACATCCCTCTGATAAACCTTTCCTTGGCACTGATTGATTAACAAAACCAGGAGCCCGGTGTGGCAGCGCTGGGGTTGCTCCGTCCGCTCCTGCAGCACTGCCCTGCACGTTGGTCTGATTGCACCAGCCTGAGCTTTTAAAACTGAACCAGAACGTGAATTGCTGTGAGGATAGTGAAAAGTTACCTGGCACTGCGGGCGAATTGTCCCACAGCCTTGCTGGAAGATGCTGGCTGGCACTGGGAGGAGCAGTCGGGGCTCCCCCATGCCTTGGACCTGCCCTGGGGCGCGTTGCCCACCGGCTCTGCTCCCCTCCCGCAGTGACGGTGGCCTCCAGCGAGCAGAACCCTGTCCTCATCATCGCAGTGGTGGCCATCGCGGGGCTGACGGTGCTGGTGTCCATGGTGATCGGCGTGATGGTCTGGAGGAGGTGAGCGGAGCTGCGGCTGAGCCGGGGCGCTGACCGAGGAGGTTTGGGGCTGGGGCTGAAGCAAAGCCCCCGCAGCAGGGGCTCGCGGGAGCACGGGGCAGCGCTGGCTCTAAGCGCGGGAGCTGGGTTGAATGGCCTGCTGGCTCCTCATGCCGTGGGGCTGGACTCTCTTCCTGAGGGCTGCCACTTGAGGCTTTTATGCCCAGCGAGAGGCTGCTGCCCAGATAATGGTGTGCATCTTCGTTCTCGTTGCAGACAGTGTGGGTACAGCAAAGCCAGCCAGGACGGGGACGAGGAGCTGTACTTCCATTGTAAGTGAAGCCTGGCCACCGTGGCCAGTATGACTGCGTGGGGATGCCTGTACTTAGTGCTATTAATAACCAAGCTCCTGACAAAGCAGCCCTGAATCCTTGCTTTAGAAGTGTTGTCAGCCCACGTTATCCCCGAGCAGGGGCTCAGCACAGCGAGGCTCTCTGGGGATGGCAGGCTTGACAGCTTCATAAGCCGGTGTCCAGCCTTCCCGCACATAGGTCACTGCCGTGCCAAAGGATGGAGAGATGTTTTCAGCTTTCCACGGGGCACGTGAATTATTCCGTCAGCTTTTCGCAAACGGCTACATGAGAATACAGCTTTGTTTTCTGGGGCTACTCTTGATTATTGAGCAACAATAATTTTACAGACAACTGTTGTCAAAGGAAATTCAGATGTCAGGACTGATGAGTTTATTTGATTCCTGGCATGTGCCCGTGAAGCGCACACGTGCTCTTCTGCTCCCCGAAGCATTTTGGAAGCAGCAGAGCCTGCGTGCTTCTCGGATGCAGCTTGGCCGTTTCTCCTGGCTTTGAAGGGCCTCGTGCTGCTGCGCTGCCCTTGGGAGTTTGCTGAAGGTTTTCTGTGCGGGGCGAGGGGAGCGCGGCAGCTGCCCGGTGTCGGGAAGGCGAATGGAGCCGAGGTGGAAGGGAAGCCTTGCGTGCCATGACCCCTTCCCAGGGGCAGGAGGGCTCCGCCGTTTGCCTGTGTGCTGGTCCTGGACGGGCCAAGCAGCTCATGCCAAACATCCGTCGCCCTCCTTGCCTCGCCCAGGGAGAGGAGGAGACACGGCAGCGCTCTAGCAGGGCGAGCGGCAGAGCCGACGTGCTTCGGCTGTTGTTTTGCCTGTTCGTTTTCAGGAAATGTGAATTAGGGTTTTGAGGAAGCCCCAGCAAGCGGGCGGCTGTTTCCCCTCGGGAGCTTCGCAGGGGCTGCTGTAAGCAGGTCAGCCTCGTTCCGCGCAGTTCTCCTGGACATGCTCCTAGGCAGGGTCGCTTGCCGTGCAGCAGATGGTAGGCACCTGTGGGAGGTATTGTGCTGCCCATGCTGCTAATCGAGGGAACCTGGAACATGGCTGTTGTTCGTTACTATAATTATCTCTCCTAGAGATTGGGAACAGAGACGATTTGGATACTCGAGGCTTAGCGTGAGTGGCAGATAGGCTCAGTCTGGGAGGGAGCTGCACTAGAGTGAAGGAGCTGCTCTCCTTTAACCCAGGGGTTGTGGCAGTGGAGCAGAGCGGTTACGATCATTTAATCCCACAAGAAATTTCCTAGCTACGTTAAAGTCAAGTCTTTTGCTTTGCTTATAAAAAGGTGGCAAGTTAATCCTGCCAGCAGAGCTGGAGATGGATAACCTGCGAGTGCGTTTCCTGGGACAGGCAGGCGGGAGCCCTGCCCAGCCTTTCTCACGTGCCCTTTGTGCTTTTCTGCTTTCCTGCAGTTAAAATACCAACCAGGAGGACGTACATCGACCCTGACACTTGCGAAGACCTCACGCAGGCCGTGCACCTCTTTGCCAAAGAGCTGGATAACGCTAGTATTAAAATTGAGAGGATCATTGGGACAGGCAAGTTCCTCCTCGCCGGCCCCTCTGTGGTGGGCACCGGGGCGGTGGCCGTGCCGCGGGGAGGTGGCTGTGCTTGTGCCCAGCCGGAGCGCTCCCCCGGCACGCAGGGCCGCGGTAGTGCCGTGACGTTGCTGCTGCGGTGCTGCCCAACCCGCAGTGCCGTGAGCGCGTGCCGGCCCTCCTGCCGCTGTCCGTGGGCTCTGCCCGCCTTGCCGGCGGCTGCCAAGGCAGCTCCTCATCCTCTGGCACCGTCAGCGCCGCGGCCCTTTGCTCTTGCTCTTGTCCCAGGGGGGTACATGCTCGCAGCAGGGAGATGGGAGTGGGGCTGGTGAGTATTTTGTTCGGGAGCTTGATTTCGCATTCCCATTTGTTTTTCTGAGGCACTAAGTACAGCCAACCGAGTGAGGCATGGACCAGAAAGCATCAGCAATTATCTGCATCTGGGCAGTTTGACAGCAGCATGAAAACTATTTATAAATATGTGAACCTAATGATTTATTGATTTTCATCAACTTCACTGCCTAAAACTTAAAAGCAAATTAAAATCCCCTCACTGGGCCCTAAAGCCTTAATCACTAATGTGTGCCAGAACATGGAAAACACGATTATTCTTTGTCGTTTCTTTTTCTAAAGATAAATTCAGCTGCAGAAAAAGAAGAGGTGGAGGAAGGGACGAGGGAAGGGCTTGCCCACCAGCTTAAAGGACAGTGTTGAAGGGAAGAGGACACTTGAGGAGAAGAGGAGGTTGTCTTTGTAGCTGCTGAGTGGAGCAGCTGAGACTAATCTCATATACCTTTCAGAAGCAAATTGGTGTTGGAAAAACCAAGAAAAATCAGTCAGGAAGACATTTAAATATAAGGAATTTGGGAGTGCGTTTGTCTCTCTGCTGACCCTAACAAGTACCAGGCTTTGAAATCAATAAAGCTTTTCATAGCTACGCATTTTTTGCTGTAAAGGCAATATTGGCCTTTTATGTTATGAATTTGATAGCTCCTGTTGTCAAGAGTGTGGCTGTGCAGAGTGGGATGCTCTGGCTCAAAGATGCACGGGCTGAGCTGGGAAGCAGAATGGGCCAGGCCCAGGGAGCACGAACTCGAGGGCGGGGGGTTAATCTTCTTCTCGTGGGGAAAAAGCGCAATATGCACTTGAGCAGAGCGTGGAACGAATGGCTTAAAGGTGTAGGAAGAGGAAGAAGCAATTGCGTTGCATTGTCACACGTTTTTAGTATCACATGCTGATGCTAAACTTGTGGGAAGGGTTGTGTGTTCAGCAAAGGTGGGGGAAGATGGCAAAACAGACTCTGTGGGGGAAACTTGCAGCCATGCAGGGCTCCACGTGTTTCTGAGTTTATGGATTGGCAAATCCTGTGATTAACGATGGGAAAGTCATAGAATCATTAAGGTTGGAAAAGACCTCTGAGATCATCGAGTCCAACCGTTAGCTAGCGCTGCCAGGTCCACCTCTAAACCATGTCCCTAAGCACCACATCCACACGTTTTTTGAACACTTCCAGGGACTGTGATTGCGCCGCTTCCCTGGGCAGCCTGTTCCAACGCCTAGCACCCACAGCAAGACACATCCCTCGTGCTACAGAAATGCACTTTATGGTCCCAAAGCAAGAAGATAACCCCTAAAGGGAAGCTGACTTCCCAGAAGAGAACTGCTGCCCTTTGCTTTGTAGCAGGTGTGCGTATACACATAACCTGTCTTTATAGTGCATTGCAACCGCTCAGTAAAACATTGCCCTTACACAACGATACCAAAAGCTGTGAGGAAGCCATGAAGTCAGCTAGCAGGTAGCTCATTCTTTCGCGATCTGGAAATGGCAGAGGGATCTGTGACAGCGCACGAAGGAGCGGTGTGAGCGCGATTGCAGGGATCCTCTGGGAAGGCGCGGTGCTGAGCAGCGGGCTGCGAGGGGCGTCCTCCCATGGACGCTGTTTAACTCATCTCTTTGCTGTGCAGGAGAGTTTGGAGAAATCTGCCGGGGATGCCTGAAGCTGCCCAGCAAGCGAGAGCTGCCGGTGGCCATCCAGACCCTGCGGGCAGGGTGCTCGGAGAAGCAGCAGCGATCCTTCCTGGCGGAGGCGTGCACCATGGGCCAGTTTGATCACTCCAACGTCATCCGCCTGGAGGGGGTCATCACCAGAGGTGAGGGGGGTCCCGGGCTGGACGCCGCGGGGCGGCCTGAGCCACGCGCAGTGGGGGAAGGCTCCTGGGCAGGCAATGTGCTTCAGCTGTCGCTTTGGAGCGGTGACCTGGTGCTGGTGGTGCGGTACTGTTGGCTCTCTGGAAATCAGGTGTTTCCTCATGTCTTAGCTATTTTAGCATTCTGATGATTAATAAAATGCTTACAGCTAGATTAATAAATCCAGGTAGTAGGACTGGCTTAGCAGCAAAACCGTGCGCTCTTAATAAAAGCAAATTGAAGTGAGGTTCTGTCAGTGAAACAGATGACTCTGACTGCTCCGGGCTCTCGTGGGAGTGCGTGTGCTGAACTAGTCTGTGGATGCTGTAGTTAAATGGATATTCATGTAAATCCAAAGAAACGTGGGCACGTGTGCTGATTTTAACAAGCCTTTTTATTAGGTAAGGAAGTATTTCTGTCCTGAGTCTTGGGCTGAGCTGGTTGCTTTTGCTTTCACTGGGTAGTGCTGTCCTCCTTTGTGATGTGGTTCAGTGCCCTGATAAAAGGAGCCTCTGATATTGGGATCCAGTGGGATCCCAGCTGGGAATGACAAGAAAGCCTCGGACCCACTGCTTGTTGCAAACTGTCTGAGATAAAGTCCTTGCCTCCCTTGATAGCCAGGCAGCGCAGGCTGACCGCGCTGGAGGTTAGCACCTGGATTTCTAACCCCCGCAGTGTTAGAGCTGCCTGAGCAACGGGCAGGACTCACGCGCTGCTCCTTGTCTGTCCGTGCAGGGAGTACCATGATGATAGTGATGGAGTACATGGGCAACGGTGTGCTGGACTCTTTTCTCAGGGTGAGTGCTGTGGGAGCCGGCGGTAACTTCTGGGGTCTGCCACCCGCTGGGGCTCTGCTGGCGGTGCCCCCTTGAACTGGGCATCACTCACCTTTGGCTTGTCCTCTTTTTTTTTTTACAGAAACACGAGGGACAGTTCACGGCCACCCAGCTGGTTTGCATGCTGCAGGGGATTGCCTCTGGCATGAAGTACCTGGCAGAGATGGGTTACATACATAAAAGCCTTGCTGCCCACAAAGTCCTTGTGAACAGCAGCCTGGCTTGCAAAATAACTGGTTTCAGGCGGCCACAAGAAGATAAGATGGAGACCATCTTCTCCACCATGGTAAGCTGCATTTCCAAATTCTATTGTCAACATTCCCCGAAAGCAAAATGCTGACAGAATGGCTACAAAACCTCCGCAGAGGTGGATCTCCCTGGCTGCAATGCACGGCCATGGCCAGGAGTGCTTGGACGGGGGCTGGCATCACTGGAGAGGTTTTCAGCCTGCTCTGAATGCTGAATAAGGATCAAATCCAAAGCCAGCCAGCTTCCACAGGTGGAGTTAATAACACATATAGCAATCCTACTCCAGAACCAGTATTTTTCCTAGGCTCCTATGTTCTTCCTCATGTATGAATGCAGGCTCTGCATCTTAACAGCTTCTTTCTCGGCTAGAAATCAAATGTGTTTAGCCAGGGAACTTCACAGCAGCTGCCCAGCACCGTTCTTCCTCTGGCCGCAGCCCTGCCGCACGTCTGCACGAACTGGCAGAGAGGCGGTGGGTGGCTGCAGGCAGCCCTGGCAGCCTCAGGGTTCCTTATGTCTGTTTTATCACTTGTAATGAAATTCATGGTTTTCAATTAAGAATTTAAGTCCTGCTTGATTCACCCTTATGCCTCGTCAGCTCTGCTAGCCAGCGTGTCTCCCGAGCGCCTGTGTGCGCTTGGAGAAGCTGCCCGGGAGCCCTTGGGCATGGAGCCGGGGGGCTGCCCCTGCCTGCCGACCTGGGCGGGCACCCCGTGGGCCCCCGAGGCCCCGCAGCCCCTCGCTGGAGCCGACTCCCCGTCCCCGCTTCTTCCACACACCGCTTCAGCGCGTTTCACTTGAGGCTGCGTCAATGCATTTCTAACCACAGAGCAATAAGCTGTATTTCATTTGGTACCCTGCAGCCGCCCGGTATCAGCTGGGGCTGTTAGTGCATCACATTAACCAGGCATTAATATTTTAAAGAGCATTGATTCCTCAATCAAATGAGCATTTATTGTTTGCAGGGAGCACTGGGCAGCGCCAAGGAGGCAGCAGCTGATGTGCGCTGCCTGCAGGGACCCGGTGCCTGTGTCCCAGTGCGGGGTCTGGGTGTCCCAGGGGCAAGAGCCTGTCTGCAGGGTTTGGCCCACGCTCTGCCAGGAGCCGCAGTCATTTGCCAGCTCAGAGCAGGCTGGTGGCAGAAAGAGTCTTGGAGAACTTTTGCAGCCATTATCAGTAGCTGCAGGGAGGCATGCTCTGTGCGCTCCGTAGGGAGACCACCACCGTCCCAAAGAGTCCCTGGCACAGCGCAACCCCCCCTCGCTGGACGTGGCGAGCGTTGCCTGCAGAGCTGTAGCTCAGCCGTGGCTGTTGTGCCGCAAAGCTCTCGAGCAGAGTCGCCCTGGCGCTGGCGTGCTGCCGGGTACGGAGCAGCCCGCTGAGCCCGTGCGGTGCAGCGGGGCTGTGGCTTTGGGGTCAAGGTCTCCCTGCTGTTAATTACAATTAGGTGCGGTGTCTGTCACTTGCTTCCCCTAGTGCATCCAGAGAGCTCTGCAGATGCCTAGACGGGATTGCTAATTACAGGAGAGCAAGCCAGGGTGGAGGGACTGTGTGTTTGCACAGCTCTGAAATGGTTTTCATTAAATATTAATGTATAAAATGCCATCAGCTCTTCCCAGAGACATTCTCCTCTCCCATTAATATTTCAGGATTCGCACTCCCATGCAGCATATGATTGCATGACCATTTTAAAACAAATTGAGGCAGAAGTTTTCTCCTAGTACTAAACCTGCATGTGGCATGTGGGCTTGCTTGGTGTCCACCCTGCGATGCTGGGCAGGGCACGACGAACGACTGCCCGGGAATTGCGTGCCGCAGCTATGTCCTGCTGTGCGAGCACGTCGTTTCTCCCCTTCTGCCCATCCAGCGTGGGAAGAGCCTGGTGCTGTGGTCGGCCCCCGAAGCCATCCAGTATCACCACTTCAGTCCAGCCAGCGACGTGTGGAGCTTCGGCATCGTCATGTGGGAAGTCATGTCCTACGGCGAGAGACCCTACTGGGACATGTCCAACCAGGACGTGAGTCCCCGGCAGCCACGCGGTAGATGACGATGTTGTCATTGCTAATGGTGTGCAGGTGGCTCTGTGGTGCGTGGCGGAGCTGCTGCTGCTCCCCAGGCGGGGTATGAGGAGGGAGGTTTGCACCAGGGATCTGCATTGCAGTGCCTGACCCCGTCCCTCTGCCCTCCTCTGCCGCTGCAGGTGATGAAGGCTGTGGAGGACGGGTTCCGCCTGCCCGCACCGGTGAACTGCCAGCCACCCCTCCACCAGCTCATGCTCGACTGCTGGCAGAAGGACCGCAACCAGAGACCCAAGTTCTCGCACATCCACAACATCCTCAGCAAGATGGTGCAGAGCCCGGAGCCCCCAAAGTGCCCCAGCTCCATGTGCACCAGGTGACCGCCCTCTCGCTTTGCTGCCTGTCCTGCTTTGCCCCCCGGTTCCCACCTCAGGCGTGCCGTGCCCCGCTCCCTCCTCACCGCCCCGTTTTGTTGGCAGGTCCCACAGCACGTCCATCCCCCTCACCGAGCGGACCTTCTCAGCCTTCCCGTCTTTCAGCTCGGTGGGCGAGTGGCTGGAAGCGATAGAAATGGGCAGGTACAAAGACAACTTCACCGCTGCGGGCTACTGCTACCTGGAATCGGTGGCCAGGATGACAGCCCAGTAAGTGAACTGGTTTCCTGGCTATAACCTCATGTCGCTGGGTGCAGC
The DNA here is from genome assembly GCF_047370975.1 of Nipponia nippon. Classification (NCBI taxonomy): domain Eukaryota; kingdom Metazoa; phylum Chordata; class Aves; order Pelecaniformes; family Threskiornithidae; genus Nipponia; species Nipponia nippon. The sequence goes on from NW_028262340.1 coordinate 4,109,355, forward strand.
GTGAGCGAGCTCTGCTTTGCAGTTACAGTCAGGTGTCGCTAAACAAGAGGACAGATCTTCCAAAACACGGCTGTAAGAGCTCACTGTGAGCTGGGCTGCGTGTGTTGTGCATCTTGGTGGTTTTTGAAGCTGAGATTTAAACCTGTAGCTTCTGGCAAAAGTAGTGTTGCCTGTCCCTTCCAGAAAGCAGAGTCAAATCGAATGCAATTTACTGATAACCTGTTACGCCGGCGGCAGGGCCAGGAGCCATCTCACGCTTGGTGTGCTGCATGTGTTACCCCTGGATTCCCAGTCAGGTCTGCATTGCTTTGGCTGGGACAACAAGTTGGGGACTTCTTACTCTGGCAGGTCTGCAGTAGCCTGATAGTCTGAAACCTGCGCTGCCCTTGCCTGGGAGCAGTCGGTGTCGGGGCACTTTACAGTTAGGGCTTTGTTTTTCATGGCTGACGCGGGGTTTGTTTTGCAGAGATGTCCTCAGCCTGGGGATCACGCTGGCGGAGCACCAGAAGACCATCCTGAGCGGGATCCAGACCCTCCGGGCCCAGGTGATCCAAATGCACGGCCGAGGCGTGCAGGTGTGAAGCAGCCCCCTGCGGAGGCGCGGAGCACTGACCCGGCGCTCCCGGGGAGGAGACAGCCCGCCGGCCCCAAACTGGACCAAATCTCTGAAACCTCGCAGTTTCAGGTGGGATGTAGGAATCACTGGGCTGCTGCCAAACAAGTCATTCCACGTGGCAAGAGAGCAGGGCTTCCCGTCCCCGGTGCCAGGGAAGGCAAGGATTCCTGGGACGTGTGCGGTGTGCCTAGGTGGCTGTGGCTCTCCCTAGCACTGTTTTGTAAGATGAGTCAAACTGTAATGATGCCATTTCATGTGGTAATTAGGTTAACAGGGTGGATGGACATTTGTGCACTGTCTTAATCTAGAGCTGACAGCATTTTCTTATCTAGCATCCTACTGGTGAAATCCATGGGTATTTTTATACAACCTGACATGTTCTAGCAACCCCACAAGGAGCTTTTATTGCTTTTATTTTTAGAGACCGGAGCACAGCTCACACCCAGCGCCCAACTTCTGGAAGGTGACTTTCCCCATCTGCTATGCTGAAGGAAACTCTTTCCCAGCTGCGTCCCTTCCGCTCCAAGAGTTACTTCACTGAGTCTTGACACCACAGTTGGTGAACAAAAACAAATATTCTCCACTAAAGTGCAGAGCAAATGGTGCCGAATGGTTTCTAAGGCTCTCTTGACAAGATAATTTCAGGGGAAGAAATGAAAAGCTTTGATGAAGAGAGCCATAGCCAAGAGAGGGCAAGCAGTGGAGCCCTTGGGCTGCCCTGCTGATGCTCTCAGCCTTCGCTGCCTTTTGTGCCGGTCTCGGTCCCTCGTTTTACTGCTGGAGCCCAGCAGTGGGGTGGGAACTTACAGACCAGAGCAAAACAGCAGGCAGCTCTCTGCTGCCCGCAGAGACCTGTGGCCCGCGCAGGACTGATGCTAAAGCGTCTGTTGCTACTTTAGCCTCTCTTCCCTGCTTCTTGCCATGCAGTTTGGCGGGCAGAGCATCCTGCATCTTGCCTTCGCTGGCTTTGTGGGCAGCTGTGATGGGCTCTGACTGCTGTGCCCTAGGCTGCGGAGCAGAGCAGGCAGAGCGTCGCTGTGTGCCCACAGCCGTGGGCCGATGCCAGGGCCTGGGGACTCCCTGCTGTCGGCTGAGCCGGAGCATCCTGCTCAGAGGTGTCCGCTCTGCCTCAGAGCGGTAGATGGACAAGTGCTCTTCCCTCTCTAGGTCTGGAAGCTTTTGCAGGGGAAAAGGTTTTATGAACAGCACTAATTCAACCCACAGCAGCAGAAAGGAACCTCCCAATTCAGCTAGAAATGGGATGAAAACCGGGGAATTGGTTTGGAGTCAGACAGGTAGCGGGCATGGCTGTGCTTTGGGTGGATGCTTCCCATGTCTGCTCGGGCAGCGTGCCCCCGGCCGCTGGAAGGGCCACCTCAGCTGCAGCGAGTGCCCTTCCCCTCCTCCGCCGGCTGCCCTGTGCCCGGTCGGGAGCAGGGCAGGGAAAGGCAGCAGCCTGCCCAGAGTGTCCTGCTTGGCCGTGCCAGGGCACCAGTTTTCCACCGCAGGGTAACAACTAGGCGGAGATCCGTGCCGGAGGGCTGCAGTGCCAGCGAGCCCCGCAGCACCCACAGCCTCTGCACCCCGGGTCTGGGTGTTTGAAGCGGGTGCAGGGGCTGTGCTGAAGGGACCGCGCACGGGGCTTGGGCAGAACCGACCATTGCATCCGTGGGATCCCTGAAATCCTGCTGTGCAATCCAGGCAAACCAGGGCACATCAGCACTTTATTTTGTTGCAGACGGTAGTGCAGTACTGCCTGCCTTGCACGCTGGCAGCTCCCGCTGACGCAGGCCTGATCCCTGACAGTAGACATAAATAGCATCTGCTTAATAATACAAGTTTCCTTGAAGTTAGTTAATTAAATGGGTCTTTGCAGCCTTGTACAGAGTTTTGTAGGCCTTTTATTATCTTCTGTAAGTATTGCAAGTGAATTATTAATGATGAAAGGCAAAGATTTACAAAGGGAAGGAATGGTGTGGGAGATGTTCACAGTGTGGCTGGAGATCTGTTCGAGTCAGATCCTCCTGTTAGCCTGCTCCGAGGGGATGAGGATCTAAATGACGATTGAGCGAAGGGCCCTAAGGCAGCCTCTTGCGGGGCCGGCACAGCACCTGCCCTGCTCGGGCATCTTCCTTCTCTCCTGGTCATGCTTAAGCAGGGTGGCACAACCGTAGGTGCTGGTGGATGTCCTGGGCGTGCTGACCTTCGCAGAACACGTTACTGTAGGGATCCAGGTTCTGTTTAGTAAAGCCTCATTCGCGGTGGTTTCCTTTTCACTGGCCTTCGGGCTCTTCTGGCTCGGCTGCGTGGCCAGGCTGGGTCCAGGAGTGCTCGCGAATGACAAGATTTCACTTTTTTCAGATATTTTAGCTTGATTGCATCAGAGATCAGAACTCTCTGCCTGAACTTCACCGACCAGTGGTCTCAAGAAGGTGCCAGGTTTGTCAATTTTCTGCCTTGTGCCAGCGTTCCCAGGCAGTGCCGTGGTGAGCACCACGCGCTCCCAGCCGCGCTCGGGTCCTGCAGCCCCAGCGCTGCAGGCTGGCAGGGAGAAGGGCACCTTCCCCCACCCAGGTTTTGGGCTCCTTTTGGGTCTGCGGGCGCAGACGGAGCTGCCCTGGCAGCGTGCGAGTGCTGGGCGCGCTCCAGGGAGTTTGCTGCTCTCCAGGGTAAACAAGCTCTCTCCTTCCTGCCGCCTCTGCAGTTTAAACAACATTCCCCGTTCTCACGTGGTTAGGTTTTTTTTTTAACAGAAATAATTTGTCTTTAAGTTTGGCACGTGTCCAGACTGGTTGGTCACTCGCCATCCTGCTGTTTCACACCCAGAAGAGTAATAACGGTGAACCGAAACCTTCATTTGGTAGAAATGCCAGATCCCAAGGATCAAGTGCAATTTGTATGCTCTTTATGTTTACATTTTATCTATAGAGAAAGTATATTATAGTTCTCTAGGCAGGGAGTTGAACCAACTTGATTCCAGATCCTTTCCCTCCTCTCCCTGCTCTTGCCCTGTCCGCTGGCGTTTCCAGCAGCCTCCTGCATCGGGATGCTGGGAGCCTCGCTGGGAGGTCACCGCCGGAGGGGCTGGCTCCAGGTCGGGGCTGCTGCTTTCAGGGAGGTCTGGGGAAATCCAGGGCTTGGTGACAAGGTGACAGCGCGCTCCAGAGTCTGGGAGACGGACCTGGCCGTGAGCACACAGCGACACGTTCCTCTTGAACCCCCCCAGAACAGAGCCTGTCTCCAAAGTCAGGGATGCAAGGAGGGGCCGGCTCTGGGTGCAGCCCGCGGCCGCTCTCAGAGCTGCCGGGATCTGCTCCTGGGGCCCTCTGAGCGTTGCCTGCTGGAGAGAGAAACCTCAGCGCAGCTTTTCTAGAGTCATGGCAATTTCTCCTGGGCTCCGGTGGCTTGCGGGGAGCTGTGGGTGCCTTGGGGAGCTGCCGTGGGCGTGTGGGCAGGGGTCCCTGCCTTCCCACAGCAGCTGAGCTCTGCATGGGGCTGGCAGCCCTGCAGCCTCCTGTGCCGTTCGCTTGGGTACTGCTAAGATGCTTGCTCTGTGCCAGAGTACTCCGAGTGAAAATGCGACCATCTTTCAATCATTTCTTTAGTGTTTTCCCTACTGAATTAGGCTCCCGTACTACATTCTCTAGCACAATCAGAATTGAAGGCGTCATTTCTTTGAGTCTCTCTAGCTGTTCCCAGGAGAAATTCAGTGCTTAATTACTTTTCTGACTTACTCTGGTGAGGGACTCGGATGTGGTGTTTCAGAAAGCTGTTTCTTTCAGACAGTAAGGTTCCGTGGATGGGACTGTGCTCTAACTCATCAGAAACAAGAGGTATTTGCTTTCCTGGCCTCTCCTTCAAGAAAGAAAAGAAAAAACACATAATGGAAGTATGCTTTCTAGCTTAGCTTGTTGCAACAATAAACGCATTTAATTGAGCTCCTCATCAACGCTGAAGATAATGAAATGAGCAGATTAAGTTATAGATTGTTGTTATGATTTTAAAATTAGCTTGCATCCTCTCAGCACGTCTCTTTGGGGAAGTGTTCAATGCCTTATAATTAAATTAATTAGCAACGCTGTTTTGAAGCTGCTCGACCAAGGGAAATGCCTCAAAATGATTTCAGTCTCTTCGCCCATCCAGCCTCTGACACGGTGCAAGGCTGCTTCTGCCTTGGCTGCGGGGAAGCCCCGATCCTGTCGGTGCTAATAAGGGCTCAGGACCGGCCAAGCAGGCTCAGCCTCACTGCAGCAGCGTTGGCCTTAATTGGCTTGTTCACGCAAGAAAAAAGAGCGAGTGTTTTGTAATCTGCAGGCTTTGCTGGAGCTAATAAATAGAGTTACGAGAAGATTAGATTTTAGATGCTCACACAGAGTGGAGGCCAGTTATGAATTAGAGGAGCAGAGCAAGTGTGTCTAAGCTTGTGCGCGGATGGGACCGTTGGCCGTTCTTCTCCGGAGAAGCACCTGGTAAGCAACCCTGATCCCTCAGCGTGTCCCGGCGGCTGTTGGTGCCTTGCGACTGTAAAGCAGGAGGCTGTTTCCATTGCGCATCCTCTGGAAGCGCAGGTCAGCAGCCGAAGGCCGGGTGCTGTTGGGGGGGCAGCGACGCGGACCCGGCGTCCAGCCTCGCGTCTTCAGAGCCGGCCTTTGGGAGGCCGGACAGTGCACCGTGCTGCCCTGACGCAGTAGCAGGAAACCTCCTGTTTCTGGGCTTTGCTTGAGATTCCTTCTGGGAACGTCTCCAGTAGATGTTCCTCTCTGCCGGTGAGAAAAGGTGGAGCACAGCCTGCCCTGGGGTGGCAGGAGAGCGATTCCTGCTGCTCGCTGCGGCTCCGCTCTGCAGGAAGGCTCTTGCAGGAGAGACCCTTTCCCCTGAGCTCCTTCATCTGCGGTCCCCGAATCCTCCCCTCCTGTGGCATATCTTGTTTTCTGCGAGGTCAGAAGGATGGATCCTAACCGCACGGCCGGTCTGTGCGCTGCGTCCTGCACAGCGCCTGCAGGATCAGGCCCCTGGGCGTGCCAGACCCTACGGTGCTATAGGGGTGCGTGAGCGAGTGGGGCCAAGGGCCGTGTCTCCCAGCTCCGGGGATGGCCAAAGGCCTGAGGCAGCCTTGGGGTAGGAACCATGTGCTGGAGTCAGAATTGGGGAAGCTCCGGCCGCAGCCCGACGTGGCGCTGCTCGGCGCGGGCAGGACACGCGGCTTTGCGATCGCCGGCACCCTGCAACGCCCCCCCGGCACGAAACCAAAACTGGAATCAAGTTGGTTCATCTCCAGATGCTTTTGGATATTCATTGAACGCGTGTTATATACTGTAAATACATACTTGAGAAGTCAATATATATTTTTATAAGCTTGAAACAAATGTAATATAATATCATAAGGGACACTGTGTGCATTTCATGTTTGAACTATAGTCAGACATCTCCAGGGAATCACTGTTGGTTTGGAATAAATAAGAATAATAATAATAAATGATAATAAAGATCTATTGACATTTTTGTTAATTTTGTATTTATTGAACTATGTTTAAAGATTGCAATAATGAGATACCTAAATACCTAAGTAAAAACAACCACTAATTCTGCCCTGGCTTGTCTGTGTGGGTCATTTCAGGTGTTCTGATGGCAAGTAGCACTTCAGCGAGGGTAGCAAGTGTCAGGTAAGGACTAGTTTTAGTAGCAGCGAGGTGTGAAATGACGCATTGTTTTGTTAAATAGCCCATGTGCTAAGATGAGAGCCTTTGCTCCTGCTGCAGAGGTGGCAGCAAGGGTGGGACTCGGGATGGTGGATTCTTGTTAGGGTGGGAGAAAACCATTACTTAACTAGGACAGCGTCTGTGTTTTGTGGACAGAGGTCCCTCGGTTGGCCTGCCAGGCCAGGTGCTGTTTGGGCAGGCGGGAATCCCTCCCGTCACCCTGAGGACCAGATAACCTTGGAAGTGCTCGCGGCGTGGAGCTGTCAATACAAGTGCAATTGTCAGTTTAATATATGTGTGGCTGGGTAAGTGTGGGGATGCTGCTGAGCAGAGGGAAAACACTGCAGAGTTACTGTGCTCAAGGCGTGTAATTAATTGTTTAATTGAGTAAATGCAAGCAGTGTATGGCCAGCATGTTAAATGCGCACACTGCACAAACAATAATATTTAGAAATAATTCGATGCGACTCTTCCACTAGTTTGCATTTCTTCTCTTTTTCTTAGGCTGCTTAGTGCCAAAGAACATGTACAAAAGCCTCGTTTCGGTATGCTGACAGCAGTGACAGCTGCTAGGAAAAAGGAACTGAATGGGTGCTTAAAATGGGTGAAGTCTATTTGCCTTCTGTCGATCAATTAATTCAGCCAGTCTTCACTAGGAGCCTGGCCAGGGCTATATTGGCACTATAAAGAAATAATTAGAGCTGCGAAGCAGGGTTATGAATAGTGGAGTGCAAGTCACAGCCGAGCAGATGTATTTTTTTGCCTGGAGTTATCTGCACTCGTGTCTCCCGTGGTCCACGGGTGGTGGTTTTACCCCTCTTCTGTCACCTTCCTGGCACGGTCTTGGCTGGGGACCCCCAGTACAGACAACGGGGGGTGCAGTGGAGGACGTGGGTGATGCTGGGGGTGGGGGGGGGTCTCCAGCTGCAGACATCGCCCTCCCTCGGGGCTGGCGGGTGGGCAGGAGTGACGGCAAAGGTACCGCGCGGTCGGCCCTGTGGTGCTCCCGTGTGCGTGGGCAGGGGAAGCTCCCCCAGGGAACGTGCCAGGCGAAGGCTGCGGCATGCCATATAATCGAGCCATTAATAACTGAGATCGTGTCATACGGAGATGAGTCTGCCGTAGGCTGTGTGCAGCAGCTTGCAGAGATAGCCAAGAAAGCAGCAGCAGCACCAGGAAAGGTCAGTGTGAAAGACGGTCAGAGCGGGCACCGGCCACGGCTGCCTGGCCCCAGGTCCACGGCCTCGGCTGCCCAGCCACGGCCACCTGCATGGCAGCCAGCAGCTCTGGGCCCCCTCCCTGGTCTAAGCCTTGGTCCCAGCTTTCAGACCTGGGAGCCCTTCTCCTGTCTGGTGCGGCAGGCTTGAGCTCATCTCACTTGATGCTTTGAGTAAAAAAAAAAAAAAAAAAAAAAAAAATAAGGAAGGTAATTGCCTGGAAATGAGCTGTTACACACCTGTATAATTAGCTGGCATTAATTAATGGCACAAAAGGGGCTCCTTCCCCTCTGCCACCCAGGGAGCAGAGTTCCCCGGCTGTCCCACGGCAGGGCCACGCTTCAGCAGTTCGCTGCATTGCCTGCCATGCAGGCAGATTTTCTGGCTTATTGGGTCAAGCTGCTGCACTGAGCAGTGTCAGCGTCTCCCTGCCCTGTTTGAGCTGGAAGCTTTGTCCTTATAACTTAGTGCTCGCAGTTTTACGACTGCCCTGTTGCGGTGATGGATTGCCCAGGCTGACATTGAAGCCGCTGCTCCCTTCTTCCCCCACCCTCTGCTGATGGAGCTGACCAGACTGCAAATATTTTCTGCACAATGGACCAGAGAAAACCTCTCTCCTTCTAATTCTCCTTCCCTGATCCAGAGGTTTGAGGGGAAAATTACAGCCTGGTCTGCAACTGTGCACGTGTCTTGTATATCCAGCAATGAACTTACCAGCTTCTGACATATGCAGTGTCTTTGAGGAAGAAAACTAGCTCTGGAAAATGTCTGGAAAATCACAGCAAACAGCATGGCTACCACACCGTGCACGGCCGGCCCACGACTGAGCGGTGTTGGTGTCAGCTCCTGCGCCCTGGAGAGCTTCCCCCCTGCACGCCCAGGCTCGTGCCCCCGGCTCACCCCCAGCGCTGCCGAACGCGCGCTGCAATGGAGGATGTTGCTCTCTAGTGACAAAGGAGGGATCAATAAGCTGTTATGGCTGAGACACAGCAGAACAGGAGACGCAGCAGCGATCAGTCAGGGAAGGGCTCAGCACTCGGCAGGTGCTGCCTCATATAGGGGGATTTTTTTAAATAAAGCATTTATTGTATGGTGCTCGTGAGAACAGCTGGCTGCGGTGTCCGGCCAGCCCCGACGGCAGCTCTCTGTCTCAGGGAGAGCCGCGTCTCCTCCTCTTGCCCCTCGCTCCCACGTAGTGGCCTCAGCCATGAAATCCATCACCTTCCCCATTCCTCTTTTGGACACTTACTGCAGAGAGGCTGCGTGGCCCCGTCTCTGCTGGCTGACGAGGCCAGGATGAGCCACTGCTCCGGTGACAGCGGCATGGTGGGGTCAGACAAGGCTGGCCTCGCTGGCGCGTGTCCCTCATCCTCCCTGCGCTGCCTCTGGGACCAACGCGGGAAGGAGACGGGCAGGAGGAGAGCGATGCCCAGGGAATATTAAAAAGAGCCTGGCTCTGGAGAAAGAGCAACTTTTAAATATGAACAACTGCTAATTATCAGGAAGAGCCGGTGCCATCTATCATTATAATCAGCGATCTGTCAGTTCAAGTGTCACCAGGACGGATGCATCTTTCCTCCTCGTATTAATCTCCCACCGTCTCGGTGTGCAAGAAGAGCGCTGCACGCGCTGGGGCACGGCCAAAACCCCACAGCTCCTCCTGCCCCAGGACTTCGCTGCGAAGGACGGGTCCCGTCCCAGCCGGTGTGCCGAGCTGCCGGCAGTGCCGCACACTGCCCGCCTTGGCTGGGACAAGGCCTGTGTGGTGGCACGGAGGGACAGCCGGCACGGAGGGATGGCCATCCCGCAGGCACGGCCGTGCAGCAGCAGCAGCAGAGCTGCCCTGCGGAGACCTGGCGTCCTGCAGAGCAAGGGACAAGGTGTCCACTCTGCCCTTTCAGAGCCATGCTCTGACGCGCTTAACATTTCTGCTCGCTAACCCTCAGCGTGAGCTGGGGCTCCGGGGAAGGCTAAAAACCCACATGGGGCTCGTCAGCCTTTCCCTTGGCAAAACGGCTGACGAGCACGTAAAGTGTCCCTGTGGGCGATGCACGGGTGGAGCGATATCCTGGGAAGTGCAGCCAGCTGTCAGCTCCGGAGGGACTGCTGGGGCACGGCAGCGCCCAAACGCATCATTTGGGAAAAACAGAGGGGGCACTGCCGATTCCTTGAGGAGAGCGTGTGTTACCCCTGGCTGGGAGGCGGGCAGCAGAGCCGGGTCTCCCTGCGCCTGCAGCACTTCCAGCGCTTGCATTCCCTTTTGCTAATTGCAAAAGCTGAAAATGCACTGAAGGTAATGTATTATCACCAGCGTGATAAGCTAGTTTAAGAGAGAGTTGTTGAGGATGTGTTCAGCTGCTCAGGACTTTGCCTGCCTTGCATCGGCTCTGGCCTTCCTCCTTGCTTTGGCCCAACACCGTCTGCTTAAACCACTTCTAATGAAAGCCGAGGCTGCAGGCTCAGTTTCAGCCCCCCAGCACAGAGACAAGGCTGCAGGGACCTGCTCCTTCTGCCCCCCCCGATCCCTCGCTGGGGCCAGACGCAGCCACCGTCCAGCCCTGCCGCTGGTCATGCCGGCGGGGACAGGGGTGCCAGTCCCGGGCTTGTCTGGCGGCAGCAGCTGAGCTGGGCTTGGCTGAGCCCGCTGCAGAGCGGGGACCGGCTGAGGGGCGCCGGGGCTGAAGCAGGTTCTGAGGTTTGTGGCACCTCCCGGTTCAGGCGGCCTCGGCGCAGGGCTGGGTGCCTGCCAGTGGCACCCGCGCAGCCGCCCGCGGTTAACCTTAGCTGCCTTTGCTCTTACCATTGCCTGCTGACGAGAGAGCCATCTGCCCAGCAGCAAGAGATGCCTGGAAGGCACAGGAGCTGTTTAATTACACAATTATAAATGTCTTTGGCCTTTTTATCTTGCCGAGGCCGACAAGCACCTTCAGCATCAGACAAAGGGATGCTGTTATCGCTTTGCGCAGCAGCCGCCTTCCTGGGCAGCAGCCACCGCTGAAGGGGCACAGACAAAAGCAGAGGAACAGTATTAGTGAGCCAGCGGGTCCGGATCAGTCCCCAAGCCACCGCCTCGGCACAGGCTCTGCTGCACAGCCAGATCTCGGGGAGCCTGAGCCGGCCCTTTTCCCGCCTTGCTTTTGTTGCATTACGACAACCTGCCACGTCCAGAGCCCCGGCAGCAGGGCCCCCTGGGCTGGCAGGGGCTGTGCCCCCTGCCCCCGCCACCGCCTTTTTCGCTTTGTCTGCCTGGTGTCGGAAGCAAAGCCCACCCGGGATGGGGCTGGCACTGCTGGCTGGACAACTTACCCAGCTGCTTGATGGAACTTGCTGGCAGGTCTCTGGTGGCAAAGGGGGAAAGACGAGGGATGGGAAGTTGTTTAGAGGGTTTCTGCTGTTTCTGTTGCAACGAAGAGCCTTTATAAGGTGTTCTCCCCAGGCACCCACCCCCTCCACCCCTTCTTTACGGTGGCACCTGACTTAGAGGATGTAAGTAATGGTTTATTAGCAGATCACACTTTCAGGAATCAGTTGTGCCAGGAGGAGCGTTGCACAACTGCTCACAAAGCTCAGTGCAAACGGGCACTTTGGGAGCAAGCCGGTGGGCTGCTAGAATGGGCAAGTGGCCTTGGCACCTCTCAGAGAAGCAGCTGCCCTCGGTGCTTGGTGTGGTGGAGAAGGCTGGGTGACCAGCTGACAGCCTGAGACCATGCAGGGCACCGCGACCGCTGCCGGTGCCAGCACCTCCCCTCGCTGCCACCATGGCAGCCCCTGCAGGCTCCGGTGCCCAGCGGGGCACCCCAAGCTGCAAAAGCCAGTGAGCCTGACTGGAGCGATGCGGAGGCTGTGTGCATGGGTCTGTATCGCAGCTAATAAAACTTTCATTAGATGAGAGAAACTCCATGAAGTGCTAGGAATTGGCAACAGCTGAGCAAAGGCATTCAGTAGAGATGCAGCCACATCAGGCTTGGGAGTGCCGCCGAACGTGGATGTTCATCAAGTCACCCTTTACAAATGGGCGATGAAATATTTACCCACAAACATTTAGCACAGATGAGCAGCGTGGTGCTGCCCAGCTGTGAGTGCCATCTCCACCGCGGTGGCAGCGCCGGCTCCTGTGGCAGCGGGGTTGGGGACGTCCTCCTGCCTGCTGTGCCGCGCACGAAGCCCCGCGCTCTGGAGAGCAGCCGCCAGCTGTTTGCGGAGGGGCCGGCGGCAGGAGCACCCCCGGGCAGGGTGTCACAGGCTGGGCACCCCCTCCAGGTGCTGCAATGAACCCCCTGGGCACCTGCAGCCTGTGGAGAGCTGGTCTGCTCCCTGCACGGTGCGATGGGAGCACAGCTCGCTGCTTTATGTACGGTCATAAACATCTCCATTAACTTGCACAGTATTTAAATTCCATAATGGAGCTGAAATAAAGCAGCAGCATCTTATCCCCGCTGGAGCCCTAGATCATCTGCTACAAAGAGGCACTTTGGGGAAGTCTTGCACACTTGGATAAGAACTTAGACCTGGGCAATTCAGGTTTTTCTTGCAAGTCCCTTCTCCTCAGCCTGTTCTCACGGACATTTTCCCAGGGGAATTCTGTGTCTCTGATATAGCTGGATGCTTTGTAGAGTGCTCAGGCGCAATGGGGCAGCAATGGGGCAGCGGCGGGGCTTTTGCATTTTCTGACAAGAGAAGCAAAGGGCTGGATGGGCCCTCAAGGGCCAAACGAGCACCAGAGGAAGGACATCACAAACGCAGCCCAACGCAGCAGTGCAGGGCAAGGTGCTCACGTGCTGCGCATCCCCTGAGCCCCCCTCAGGCCTGTGGCGGGCGAGCTGGCCTCGTCACAGCTGCACAGGGTGGGCAGAGGCGGCAGGGACCCCCCAGGGGACCACAGACCTGGAATGGGTCTTCTGCTTTTTAAAGCAAAAGCATGAAGCCAGGAGGAATCAGGGCAGAGGCAGGCGCGTTCCCATGCTGGGGCACAGCAACACAGGTCCTGCTGCGGGCTGTGTTTATTAGCAATGAGTAAAACACACTGCAATGTTTAAGTAGCTCAGCTTAATTTGTTTCCTGCAAGCGGCCACGTCCCACCATGTCACGAGTGCCGTGATGCACCGGCAGCATCTCCCACCGATGCCTTCTGCAGCTCATTTTGGGCTGTGCCGAGGCGCTGGCAGTGCCTCTCCCCATCCTGCTCCGGTGCCGTCTTCTCTGGGCAAACCATGAGAATGTCAGCATTCAGGCTGATCCTAAGGCTCCCGTCTCGATGCAGCTTGGAAACCAAAAGCTGTTGGCCTGATCCTCATGCCAGCCCCCAGCCTCGGTGCAATCACCGCCTCTGATGGACAGACAGACCCTGCCGGTGCCACTGCCGGTGCCGCTGCCGCCCCGGGGCTGTGTGGCCCCAGCTCTGGGGAGCTCCGGCAGCCCATGCCTGCTCATAAAGCCCCGGTGGCTGCAGGGCCAGGGACAAGAGCACAGCGGAGCAACGCGCTCCCGCTGGCCGGAGCACAGAGGCAGCAGGGCAATCTCTGGAAGCAGGCATAGGGAAGGCACTCAGCCATGGGGGTTTTATGCTGTTAAATATTTTTAAGTGAATTCTATTAAACGCCAGGAGACAACGAGATTAATAGGGCAATGAAAATGTTTTTTGTGAGATTTAGGTCCTCTGGGGTGACAGCAATTGGTGTGTTGGATAAATAGCGGCTTGTGACTGTAAATACAAGCTCCCGGGGTAAGTGGTATGTAAATTGGTAATGCTGTATGTCTCTGGGGAAAAACAGGCTCAGGCACCCAGACTGCTCTCACTATGGCTGTTTCTGGGCAAAGTTAAATTAAGTGAAGATATAATGCAGCTTTGCAGGAGAAGCAGAATTCATTACAGCGGTTCATGTGAGGAACAGCAACAGAGTCATTCCCTCTCCACCATTTCATCACCGGGAATCCCGAAGGAACAATTTTATCCTCATGCTGTCTGTACGAGTCTATGACCCAAGAGGGTTTCATGTGCCGGTCGCGTTGCGTGCTGTCACGCTCCTGCTGCGAGGTGGCTGCTCCTGCACAGCCAGCCCCGAGCCCAGCAGCGTCTGCGGGTCCAGCTCACACATCTCCTTGCAAGTCTCCTCCTTGTGCATTTGCTTGGTCCTGCCCCAAAAAAGGGTCTCTTATATTCGTAAAGATGCTGCCAAATCCTTGCTGGCTGAAGATGAAAATCATGGCACCAAACACCAGTTTAGCAGACACCCAGCCCAAGTTTGCAGCGTGTTGGAGTCTGGTGGTGGTTCTGAGAGCCCTTGCACGCTCGGGTGCGGTGGGTGCCCAGATGGGAGCTGAAGGAGCAGGAGGCGTGACGGAGGCACCCGTCTTGGCCGTCTCACAGACGTGCCCAAGTCCTTCCCATCTAAAGCACCGGCAATCAACATGCTTGTGTTATTGGGGCAGCTGGTTGTGCTGAGCTGGGAAAAAAGACGTTGGCAGTCAGCTCTGCAACATCTTTGATTTCCTAATCGTGATTAAGTGCATAGTAGGGTCTACAGTGCCTGCAGCTGGGGCAGCTTCTGATTTCCACTTAGATTATTTTATAAGGAAGCTCTGTTATGACTGTAATACTTGCTCACGCAAGGATAAGAGTTTCCTGGAGTCTGTTAAAATTGTTGTTAACAGAGTATTGTCTTGCCTAATAAGAGCAGGGTGGCTCTCAGAAGCCGGCGTGCTGTCTCACAGCACAAAGCAGAGCAATATATAAATCTCTGCTTTGACTTGCGGGGAAATGCAATGTGTCAGGTATCACTTCGCATGGCATCAAAATGTGATGTGGCATAATGAATCAAACTTCCAGAAATAAAACTTTCTTCTAGAAATAAACTTGTCACTGTCAATTTAAACGCTTGCCAAAGAATCGTGATTTGATGTGAGTTACTTTTGCCAGCAATTTACAAAAGTGGGTGGCTTTAATTACTATTTATAACACGAGTAAGATCTAAAGAGAGAGGAAGGTGTCTCTATCCAAATATGCATTAGCTGTGCAACAGAAAACCCAGATTCTAAATGTAGCTCCAATATAGCAGAGCTTGAGAGCAAGCGAGCGAAACACAATCCGCTTTGAGCCATGAAGGAAAGGAACATTTCCTCCATTCCCACTTACCCAAACACCCATGGAGGCGACAGCGGCTGCCACGTCTTCTGCCGGCACCCGGCTGGAGCATCATCCCCTGCCCAGGGTGGACTCCCTGGCTACACGATGGGGACCAGCAGCGTGGCTGCACGCCCCCCTGCAGCAAGTGGTGCAGGAGCTGGGGAGGCAGCGGGTGCCCTGTGGCAGGAGAGTGCCCAGGAGCGGGCAGGGAGCCGGATGGCGGGATTAGGAGATGGGAAGATGGGAGCAGATGGCCCTTCCCATCCCTGCTCCCGCAGGTGCTGTCTGTGCTAGGAACTGGCCCAGGGAGCTGGAGGTGCCTGTCGGTGGCAGCACCCAAGGACCAGCCCTGGGTGCCAGCCCTTGCCCAAAACCAGGCTGGGGGTCTGTGCAGATGGAGGGGTGCAGGCAGGGACGGCCCTGCCTGGTCCCGGGCAGCCCCGGGCTGCGGGGAGGGGGCCCTGCTGCCAGCAACCCACCCGTGGGCAGGGTCTGCAGCTCACCTGGGTGAACTTCAACGGGATTTTTTTTTTTATTTTATAAGTATATTGGTCTAGAGCTTTGACTTATTCAGCTGTTTACACTGGTCACATTGCAATGGGAAGATGCATTTCCCCAGATTACAGCCCTCATTTACACAGCCTTGATTGCAAATAAGTGCAGAGAGGCTTGGCCACGCTGATGTTCCCGCACGGTGCTCCGTGGAAAAACTGGTGGGCAGGCGAGGAATGGGGCCGACAGCCGCTGCTCGTGCAGGGAAGAGTGTAGGGCTTCAGTGGCTCTGTGCTGCCTTTTAAACCGGTATCAAGAGATGAAAAAAGATAGCAAGATGTATGGGCTCAGATTAAAATTTCGTCAGACTTCCCATGTCAGCGAGGAGCTGGGAATAAAAGGAAATCTGTCAGAGAGAGCTTGAGAACCTAAAATACAAGACACAGTAAAGAGACATGGTTGTCGATGATGAAATCTCTGAAATTTGGCTCCCATACATCAATGTCTAACTGCACAGAAAGATTCTGTGTATTCCTCTGATTTAGTCTTTAAGGAAGAAAAGAGCTGATTAAAATTCAGCAGCCTGAGGTATTTTAAGTGGGTATTTAGAGACAAAAACTTACAAAATTCTGCAAGGAGAGACAGGATCCTCTCTTGTCAACAGACTGCGAGAAAGATTTCAGTCTCCCAGCCTCGGGAAGGGCGTTTGTCTGGGAAAAACCCCGATCTGTTGGCGATGCTGATTAGTGCAGTCACTAATCGCAGCGGCTCCCTCGTTCGTACGTGCAGCCCTGCGATCGCCGGGGAGTGACGAGGTGGTGACGCTCTCTTGGACTGTTTGGCTGCAAAGACAAAATTCTTGCTGTGACCACGGCGCTGCACAGGCAGGCGTGCAATCGGCCCCTGCCCGGGTAACCACCCGTGGGTAAGCGCTTGCACCGGCTCGTGGCTGGTGGGACCAACCGAGCTACCCAGCCCGGCTTTAAATTTGCCAGCGGGACCCACCGAGCCTGAGCCTTGGTGAATGCTGGAGCAGTTGAGCTGCCAACCTCCTGCCCCACCTCCTGCCCTTCCGACCAAAGCAAAGACCTCGAGCAAAGCTGCTCCGTGTTGGTAACCACCCAGCGCGCCCCGGCCGTGCACCGCAGACGCCGCTGTGGCGGGGCTGGGTGCCCCAGGCAGGTCCAGGCAGCTCGTCCCCCCGCGCTCTGCCAAGGGCTGGGGTCCAGGCTGGGCTGGGACGGCCCCGCTGGGAGCAGCACACGTGCAGCAAACGGGTTTTCTGATGGAAATGTTCAGGTGGGAAGAGAGGGCAGAGCAGGTGAATGGCAGAACCCTGCCCCTGGGGTCGCACGGGCAGCCCTGCCTGCAGCCTGCCTGTCCTTGCAGCTGACCTCACCCCCGCCGTCCTGCCGGGAGCCCGACCTGTCCCAGAGCTGTCCCAGCCTCTGCCGGGACGTGACGAAATGCCGGTGAGAAAGGAGCGAGGTGGCAGCCGCCGAGGGCTGGGGGAGCGGCGGTGGCTTGGACTCCGTTATTGATTTGAGGAATGTTTCAAACAGATCGTTTATTTTCATTAGACTTCTGCCGACATCTTCATATCAGTGTCCCCTACGTAGGTCGACATCTGTCCTCAGGAATGCTTTAATTGCATTTTCTTCGCTTTACGCAGCTCTTAGCTAATGCATTCTGGCTTCATTAGATTAGACACCTATTGTCCTGAGGATGTTGTCATGTTTTCAAATGGCTTCAATCAGCACCTCCCAGGCACTGGCTATTTCGGGAGATAATAAAACCGAAACCTCATTCAGGCTGGGTGAGTAATGGAGGTGCATTTCCCACCCCCATCCAGCCTGGCTTTAAATTTGACTCGCTGACATCCCCTGGATGCTGGCAGAACACCATTAAGCCTCTTGTCTTGCAGGCATTGTCCGCGTGGTTACACACTGCTCGGGAGGAAGAGCTCTGCAACAGGAACTGGGTTTCTAATGATCTTGTCATCGTGAACAGCACAGAGAGATTAAATGAAAGACTGAGGGGAACAGTCAAGATCAAAACTCAGATTTCCAGATGTCCGGAGCACGGCAGGCAGCAGGCTCGCAGTGCTCCGTCTCCTTGGACCCAACCTGGCCCAGCAGCTCGGGGCGCATGTACGCGTGCTCATGCCCTGTAATGAAAGAGAATAAAAACCAGCGTGACAGAATCAGAGCCCGCCCGCTACCAGCAGTGCTGGGGTTTCTTTCCTTGGCAGCTCCAGGCAAAGGCCGTTCTTAGCTCTCGTTCTGCAGAAGCTCTTTCCTGTCCCAGTTTCCCTGGGATCCCTTTATCAGTGCTTACAGCACTTGGGTCCCCACTGCACAGCTGCAAACGGGCAGATTCGGGAAGTGAGCGGCGGTAGGAAGGGACTGGCCGGGCCCCGGGCTGGGGGCAGAGATGTGCGGGGACCGCAGAAGCGCTGTGCTCTGCTCCCCTGGTGAGGGCTGATGGCTCCGGGACCGTCCCCGCTCTGCGGGAAGGGCTCAGCACACAGGGCCCCAGCACACAGCTCCCCAGCACACAGCTCCCCAGACAAGGGCTCGCCTTCCCCAGCCGCTCTCCTCCGGCAGAAGGATTGCCTCAGCCCTGTCTTCTTATCACGAGCTACCACAATATCCGCATCTATCCTTTTCACCCCACAGGCGGTATTTTGACTTCTGGAATTCATCTTACCTACCAAGGGATTCTAAATATATCCCAGACAATTTCCTCCCCTCATTTTTAATAATCTCTTTCAGCCTCAAATTAGTTTTTGAAAATATGTATTGGGATGATAGGCTTTTTATCACAGCTGATAGACAATATTCATCACACCTGTGTCCTAATCCTCACAACACACGCACATTCATTACAGTAGCCCTGCCTCAATTTTAACAGCGCTTAATTCATTACAGCTCCATTACTGCCTGTGCATGCTCCCCACAACGACTTTACCATCGATTTGTCACCTGGGTCCCCCCGGGTGCTGCGGGTGGCCCTGATCCCCACCCCGCGTAGCCGCGGTCGCTGCTCGAGCCGTGGGAAGGGTTGGAGCGCAGCGGGTGGAGGATGCCGCCCTGTCCCCCGCACGTGAGCAGGGCTCGCTCCAGAAACCTTGGGGAGGTGACGTGTGGAAGAGCAGAAGTAAAAAAGCCCTTTTCCTGCCCAGGATCCCTTTCTCCGCTCGCTGGGCTGCAGAGGGGTGGCCGCAGCCCCCGTGGGCACAGCGAGGCCGAGGCGATGCGCTGGGGCTGCGCAGACGCGTCCTCCCGTCCCCGAGCCCTGGTGAGACCAAACCAGGAATGATGGAGACAGCCCCATGCAGGAGACCTATGGTGCCTCTCCGTGCCCTCAGCTCGGTCAGGGACCCCAGGCCTCGGGGCAAGAACCTGCTGGCAGAGCCTATTGCAGCAGCAGCTCCTCTAGAACAACTACTCCAGCAAATCCCAGTTGTGCAAGAAACCCCTCCGTCAGCAGAGGCTTAAACCTCAGGGCAGCTGAGGAGCCACGATGCCTGCTTTGGACCGGAGCCGAGAGCAAGAGGAGGAAGCAACATGAGCTGGAGACTGGTGACAAAGAGGAAAATCACTGAAGCCTGAGAAGCTCAGCAAGTTGCATTACAATGAGTGTTGCAGAGATGGTGAAGCTGCAACATCTGTCGTGTCCCGGGAGCGCAGAGTTGTCTACTCGGCAAAAAATAAATCTCGTCGGGCTAGCTGTGCGAGACCAAGGACACAGCGACATGGAGCCCTGGTCCCGGTGTCAGCTCGTCTCATTCTGCACCGTGCTCCTGTCATTAGCCGGTGCGTAGAAGAGTAAGCGCAGGATTTACACTCCTCAACCCATGTGTCAGGAGGTTTATGGCACCGTAAAATGGCTGGGCTCTGAACAAACACAGCTGAGCAATTCTGCACGGCCTGTGGTTTCTGAAGCTGCTTTACGATTCCCATTTAATGTGACTGATTCCCTTTTACTGCACCAGCTGATTAAAGGTATCGCTGGGATGGGGATAGTCGCCTCTTGCTTAGGGCACAGCGGTGCCGGGGCTCCTGCCTGGAGCAGCGGAGGTGGGACGAGGAGCAGGGTCCCCCAGGCTCCCCCTTTACACCGTGGGCAGCCAGACCAGGAGCATCCTCCTCCTGCCAGTCTCGCAGGCAGGAATTGGCCCGGAATCGATTAGACCCACTCCGCCAGGAAAGGAAACACCCTGCGACGCTGCTGATACCGCATGTGTGGCCAGAAGAGCGCTGCCGTTGAATACCCGCAGAGAAAGATTCATCAGTAATCTTTGGAGCCAAATGGCAATTATGACTATGGCAAATAATTTCAGCCTCTGAACAGGACAAGAATATTGTCTCTGCAGGGAGATCTTGGGAAGCAGGAAAAGCAACACAGTGATTCTGCATTTCAAATAGTATTTCTACTTCTAATCAAAAGCAAATTGTTGTTTTTTAGAATGATAATAGACAAAAAGAAACGAAATGGTCTGACTGCAGCGTCAAGGTTTAGCCAGAAGAAGGGGTGAGAAGGTAATGTCAGGTCATTAGCAGATTCAGTTAGAGAAGAAAAGCCCTTCCTTGCAGCCTGCACGTCCCTGCCTGGATCAATTAGTTAATGAGCCCTCAGCCCATCCTGGCCACAGCCCTGCCCGTACGCTGCCGAGCCCCTGGGCTGCCCACACCTGCCCGCACACCCGCCACCGCTGGGGCAGGTTTGTCTGGAGCAAAGCTCAGCAAGAGAAGCCCAGTGGAGCTGCCACGGGCAGGATTCGGCCCAAAAGGCTCTGCCCTCCAACACCAGCACCGGACTGGGCGAGCACATCCCTCGGCTGCGGGATGCATTTTTGGAAGTGCCAGGTCCCACCGGTGCCACTCTTGCCTGGTGGCACCAGCACAGCCACAGCCCCTGCTCTGGCGTGTCCCCTCCCGACCAGGCAGACGGACTCTGGACCACCCGTGCCAGCGGAGGCTTCGGGCTCCCTGAGGTGCACCCGTCCCACATCCCAGCCCTTTCCTCCTCGCGGAGGGGGTGGCTGCCCTCAGCTGGGTCACTCACCGCCAGCGCAGGCAGCAGGGCAGGAGCAGAGGTCTCTAGCGGAGACATTAACGGCATCGTTAGGATGGGAAGTGTCTGGGGTGTTTCGACATAATTAATTGGGGGGGGACACATGTGCAGGAGGTGTCTGCAGAGATACTTTGCTTGGGGTGCAAGGGACCACCGTGAGCACCCAGCCTTTGGAAACACTTGTGCTGTGCTGCCTCTGCATTCCTGCCTGCACTGCCTGCTGCTGCCCGCGGCCGGGGCTCGCGTCTCCCCTGGCAGCAGGCAGTGCCCTTCCCGGGGCTCCGGCTCTCTGCACGGAGAAACTTCCTACAGCAAACCTTAGATAAGGCAGGGAGCGTTGTGGGGAACAGATGGCAAGTGCCAGATGGGTAAGGCGTCTGAGGAAGGAGATGTTATTACGTGGAGTGAGCCATAGGCTCCAACGATCCCGCTCCAAACAATTGGCAATTAACTTAGGCTATTAGCATCAAACTTTGTCTCCAAAGTTTCCTCCCCTCCTCCCTTTGCCATCAGGTCTCCTCATTTCTAGGTGAGCTGGATATTTGATGAGAAAATGAACCCGTAATTCATTCACAGCAAGATGCCTGGTTCTTCAAACAAGCAAAAAACCACCAGAGGGGTTATTTGCCAAAAATAATGGGATTACTATCGGTCGGCACTGTCCCCACGGGAAAGGGAAATTGGTTCTCTCTTGCAAGGGCTTTTATTTATAGCGAGCAGGTGGAGTCTTGTCACTGTTTCATCTTGTGCTGGCACAGACTTGGGACGTGTCCTTCCAGGGGACGCCCGCAGGCAGTGCCCTGGATGCTCCTCACTTCTGCAGAGGTGAGCTGGTGCCTCGTCGGTGCAGAGCGGTGGCAGCGGCCCCTTCCCTGCCACAGGCCAGGACCCCTGGCTCAACCCTGCCCCGCGGCAGCTTTCCTTGGTGCTCGGAGGGAGCATCTCCAGCCGCACGTCTCCTCCTGCCTCATGGCCACCCGCTCTTAAATCCACGTGCACCGGGGTGCTGCCAGCTCCTCTGCCAGGCTGGCATTTCAGTGCACCGTGGGGGCTACACCGATGTCAGAGGGGTCCCCGACAGCCCCCGGCCATCGCCCCGCCATGCACGCCCAACGCAGGGCTCAGGCACCCGCTAACGGGGCACTCACGCAGGAACTATTTGGGTGCTTACGTCTAAACTGGCTGGGCATTCACGTATGAACTCATTGGGCACTCAGGCATAAATTAATCCAGTGCTCATGCACTGCAGACCCTGTAATTTATGCTCAGCACCACCCGACCTCCCCACCGTTGTCTGCACTGCCTTAGGGGGGCTGAGCCGTGCTGGCCCCAGAGGGGACGTGCTTCTGTCATCCTGGATTTTTGCAGGACGTAAACCTCAAGGCTCTACTGCGATATAACGCGCAAAAAGGCCTTGCTGCTGCCCCGGTCCCTCAGGATGAGTCCAATGCCCAGCAGCTCCGACACAGTCTCCGAGCAGCTCTGCTCCCTGCGTGCCTGCACGGTGCTCTCACTGCTACAAGGGTGACTTCGCTCTGCACCATTCGCTGTAAAGCGCAAAGCTATTGCTTTTCAGACCTCTGCCCCTTTCTGTCTGGCGGGATAACAGCATCTCTTCTTTTATCTGCAAGAGCTGCTCAGAGCTGGCAGGACTTGGAGCTGGCAGCTCTTGGCAAGCGGTTTCCTTGTCCGGCAGGTTCCTATGGAGCTGCATCTTCTGTCATCTTTGTGTGCAATAATTGAACAGCAGAAAGAGAAAGCGGGAGCGTTTGTGAGCGTGCACGAGCCAAGCGCTCGGCCCTGCCCTGGCCAAGCTTCCCTCCCGGGCTGCACGCTCCAGACAGAAGCATTTTCAATTGCACTTTCCATCTGGCTTTGATTACTGTCCAATTTCTTGTACCTTCATTTGCAGTCAGCAGAGGCGGGCTGACTGACATTGAGGGAGAACGACTCCTCAGATCCCATCAATCAAGTGTCATCAGGATGCAGCTTCCCAGGCTTCCGGGCCACAAGGTCACCCTCGGGGGGACATCAGCTTTCCGTCTGAAGCAGAGCCCTCCTCCTGCCCCTCTCCCACCGCACCCCTGGCTCTGTCGCACAGCGGGCAGGGAGGGAGGCCAATCTGCAAGCTGCCATTACTCACTGCCCCTCCGTCCCCCCTCTGGACCCTTGGATAGACCATTTGGGGGATAAGGGGGAAGAAAATTCACAACTACTTTTTTAGGAAATCGCAAAACCACATGGGAACATCAGACAGCACCAGATGCAGAGCTTACGCCCCGGGCACCCTGTGCAGGTCCCCGCTCCTCACAGGTGCATCAGCCGGTGGGGACGCACCTCTCCCCGTGGGTGCCCAGGCAGGGGGCCATGCCCTCTCCCAGCAGTGCCAGGCAGGCACACACATCCCCAGCGTCCCCCTGCAAGGGACAGGGTGCCCGTCGGGCTCAGTGAAAGCCATCAGCCCTGCACAAGGCAGGCAGGTGGGCAGTGAGCGCTCAAGGGATGATGCTGGCCCGGCACCAAGTGGGTGCTTTTCCTGCGCTTGGCCGTTCAGCAGCAGCTTTTCCATAGGGAAAGCCACAAGCGGTTAAAGGAAGGGGCTGCTGTGCTCGGTGGCTCAGCACTCAGCCTCTCGGGGGAGGGCTTTCCACCGCTGCAGCCGAACAGGGAGAACAGCTGGAGCTGCAGCCCGCTGCGAGGTACGACCTCAGCCCATCGCTTGTTTCGCTGGGATTTAAAGTCTGGCTGTTCCCTACTGCATTAATTTCTCTGTCATGGGGTACACCGAACTCCCGCACCTGCTGGGCAGAGAGGAGGCAAACCCCCCGGTGCTGGAAGCGGGAGCTCGGGGTCTGCCCATTTCCATCTCCTGAGCTTCGCTCACCTCGTTCCTCCAGGGAAAACCACCTTCCTGCAAATCATGTGTGCTCAGAGCCCCGGCACCCAGGAAATGTGAACCCAGGCGGTGATCTGGATCCGTCCTTCGCTGTTTGTGTGGATGAGCCAAAGCCACCCCGCAGCGGGGAGAGGCACAAACAGGGTCGCCCAAGCCAGCTCGTCCCTCCTCATTTGCACACTCAGGACGGCCGAACTGAGCGAGGTACGCCTCCATCGCTGATGCACGCTGCAGCAACGGAAAAAAATCCACTTACTGCTCACAGAAGGTAGCACTTGCAGATGCTCATCACACCAAATTACTCTGCAATTAGTGTTCTTCATGGAGGTGAACTGAGGCCCTTTGCAGAAGGGAAGGCCTGGAAAGACAGAGCGCAGCAGTTGTGTTTCCTAAAGGAAACCAAAGAAACAATCTCCTGAGTTGGATTTAATTGCCTTAACAGCCAACGCGCAGAGCCCTCGGGAGGACGGGTGGACAGGCTCTGCTGTCACCGCTCACTGGAGGCCAGCCCCGCCACGGTGACCAGCCCCGGCTGAGCACCGCGAGAGCTGGGTGTCGGGGCGAGGGCTGGCCGGGGCGACAGCAGGATGGCGGATGCGCGAGGTGTGGGGCTCCGGTGATGCGAGCAGGGACGAGCAAAAGGAGAAACACCCAGCTCGTGCTGCCCGCTCGCCCCCAGGACCCGGCCTTGCAACCGCTCCGCAATGCGCTCCTGCCTCTCGCCCGTCCACCAGCGTTTGCCTGCCTGTCCTCCTCCCTGGATGAGCAGCGCTTAGAGATGGGTTGGCTCTTCTTAAACCCAGCAACTCTCCCCCCTGATCAGCTCCTCCCAGGAGCTCCCTGCCTGCTGCAGCCCGAGAGCCGCACTGCCAGATGCTGCCTGTATTCTGCAAGGTTGGCCGGGAGAAGCTGCAATTAGTGCTCAACCCCCCGATGCTATTTATATGAGTGATGCAGGACAAGGATAAATCGTCCTTTTCCACCGGCTTTGTGCTTCAACACTAAGGATCACCAGTCACTTCTCCCACCCCATACCCTCCATTCGGGGGCTGCAGCCGGGTTCCAGCACCACTCGGGGCTCCTGAGCTTGCGACCGTGGAGGGGGTCGCAACAGCAGCTGAGATCTTACTAACATTTCCAGTTACTACCTCACAGCGAATGAATTAATTTCAAATTGTGTACGAAACATGTCAGCTTTTCCCTGCTCAGTGTAGCCCTGAACTGTGCAAAATCAGCAGGGTTTGTCCTTTATAAGGAAGATTGACCCATAACTAGTAAATATTGATTTTTCCCTTGAAAGCCGCTCTCAGCCAGTTGCCGCAGGGCTGCGCGGCACCAGCAGAACAGAAGACGATAGACACCGTTAGACCGTCGGATTGCAAGAACTTATTTTCTCTTCATGAAAATAATCACGGCTGCAGTTCAAGGTGCTCTCTTGGGGAGCACTTCGGCAATGACAGCTCCTGCTCCAGAGGCACGGAGCCGGCATGCTTTCATGCCTTAAACACCCCGCACCCTCCTGTTTCCCCAAGTGCCCTGTTCCACGGAGGTGTGCGAGCATAACAGCCCCCGCAGTGACGCGGTGAGCGTGCTGGGGCCGTGGCCCTCGCCGGGACCCCTGGGCAGGAGCAGCCTGAGCCCAACAACATCATCCTGTGGGAGCGGGTGTCAGGCGCGGGGCAGAGGGAA
Source organism: Nipponia nippon (assembly GCF_047370975.1). Classification (NCBI taxonomy): domain Eukaryota; kingdom Metazoa; phylum Chordata; class Aves; order Pelecaniformes; family Threskiornithidae; genus Nipponia; species Nipponia nippon. The sequence continues at coordinate 4,134,166 of NW_028262340.1, forward strand.
TCGCTCCCTTCCCTTCGCCCTCTCCCACAGGGATTTCTGGCTCCAGAGGGGCCTTTGCCAGTTCCTAGGGAGGCAGAGGCAGCACCTGCTCCGCGCGGGCAGGGCCTGGCGCTGGGGTGAAGGGCTGTGCTGGTGGGACGGGTGCTGCCCTGGCTGCGCTCCTCAGCACGGCAACCGAATTTGAGGACATGACTTCCCTATTAACCGTCTCACCCTTATTAAGGGAAATTAGATTAATTACATTGTAGCAGGCAATAAATACTTCCCTGGAGAGACAGGGAGGGTGCCTGGGATTTTGGTCTCTGTGTGCGACGTTAAAATTAGCGATTCTGTCTAATCCCATTTTTCAGTGTAATAATGCTTCTGGGCGAGAGGAGTGTAAAGCTCTGTGGCTTATGGGCACGAATTTTCTGAGATAAATAGAGAATTTCATCCCGGCTCTCATCAGAGCTAGGGACGAAATTGCTCTGAAGTCCGCACCCTATAAGCTCTGTTTCCCGTTGCTGTATTTTAAGAGGACATTTATGCTTTCCCCAGCTCTGATGTGACAGCCAAGCAGCGGCATCCTGCAATTCCACAGCGAGGTCCAGCCACATCATTTTTCATATTATCTTGCTGTAAATGAGATTCACTGGACAATATGGATCTGATTTGCAGCACAGCTGTGAAAGAAATCCTGCCTTTACGAAAGCTACCATCTATGAATAAATTGGATATACTTATTTTGCTCTCCTGACAGGCTCAAACTTTCAGTTGTGTGGCTGTGAAAGCCAAGACCCAGCCTGCCTTGTGGGTACCGCTCATGGAAGGAAATATTTGATGTACACCTCAGGAAGGGCTCAGAAGGCTGATCCTTGCTGGAGCACACTGGGCACACACCCGGCTTTCTTACCCTGCAGGGACGGCACCACAGCCGAAGGGGAGCTGGACTCGCAGTTCCCCTTCCAGAGGGCTGGACTATTTGGGCAATCAGCTTCCCCCTCTGTCCTCGGAGGTGCCAGACCCTCAGAGATCCGGGCAGCAAAGGCTGGCGCTGCCGCAGGGAGGACAGAACCCTCCTCATTTTGCCAGTCGGCTGCTGGCAGGACCCGGAGGGACGGGCTGTGATCAAACGCCGTCCTCCTTACAGCTGGGCTCGCAGCCACGCAGGAGAAACAGTGGCGGACCAGAGGACAGCAGGTACCGCACACGGGACAACCCCTTCCCCACAGGGCCTCGCCACAGAGCAGCGCAGCTTTCCAGGAACTCATCTGTATCATCAACAGATTTCCTACCCAGAAGCTAAGCTGCAGCCCCTCTGGCTCCTTATACAGCTTCCCCAAGCCTGAATGTTGCCAACCAACGTACCCCTCCCTGCTAAGCCTCAGGTACTCGCCAAGAGACCACCTGTCCCATCTCTGAGCACACCCGCACGTGGGAAGGCAAGCAGGCATCAGAGCAAGGCTCTTCTCCCACCGCACACCTCCAGGACTCACCCAGAGTCCTGCAGCACAATCAATCAGAGGAACGCGAGCTGCAGCTCAATCCACAGCAAACAACGGTGCTTGATTTGTTTCCTGGAATCCCTGTCACACACAGTGACGGGCGATACGGCATCAGCTGGAAGGCTGCAAGGTCCCACAGGGAACGTCGCGTTACGGCAGACGGCCCCGGGCAGAGCCCAGCTGCCTGAAGCAGCGCGGACATAGTTAAACGCTGCACAGCACGGCTTCCCTGCGGCGAGATGCCAGCCTGGAAAACCCACCACCACTCAGCTCTTCTAATTAATACATTTTACCTAATTGAATGCCCAACTGTTAAATGATGTCAGTGAGGTTAATTAAATGTTAAATCTTTCTCAGTTAGCAAAAACCCAACCAAACAAAAAACCACCCACCAAAACCTCCCACCGAAAAAGCCCACAAAGAAAGGAGGAAAAAAAGCAAAGTTACAGAAGCTTAAGCAGCGTTGGCAGACTGTGCCCTCAGCTGATGAAGGGTAATTCAAGGCTTGTAACTCCACTCTCGGAGCATCCATTCCATCAGCAACCAGAGAGGGAGAGGTTTGATGAGCCACGGGAGGCAGCCACAGAGCTGAATCCCTATGCTCACCTCTGCTCCATCCGTGTTTCTCTTTCTACGGGTGGACTCGCAATTCTTCAGCACGGAGACCACTTACCTGTCTGCGCCGGGAGTCCGACACCATGCCAAGGAACACCACCGCCTGGGCCTCCTCATCCTCGTGCCGCAATCTGCCGACAGCCATCGGCATTGCTGACTGTGGTTCCAAACAGCGTGTTCCCCTTCAGCCGAAGCGGGGTGAAGAGCAAGGCGAGGAACCAGCTGGCCACGTCTTGCGACTTGTGGACCAGGCAGGTACGCAGCTGGAGGCAGACCTGGGATCCAGAGACTCATCTCCCTGATGGAGATTATCTTTTTGCCTCATTAAAACCTGCACATTGCTCAGCTGTGAACTGCTGGAAGGAAGACTGAAGTTAGAGCAGAGCCAGCGTAGTGTCCCAGCTGCAATCAGGTGGCATGGAAACGCACGTGAGATGGGAGTGGAGAGAGTGGCCGTCCCCACCGAGAAAGGCCACTGAAAGCTGAGCCTTTATCTAAGGGAACGGTATCATGAATCACAGACTTGACTCCAGGAGCTTGAACTTCTCACTGGTCCCCAGACAGCCCTCTCCGATCCACTGAGATGTGGGAACTCGCATGGAAAAGTCAGTCCGTGCACACTCTGACTCAGGCAATTTGTTCTATTGATTAAGCAAATAATGCCTTTTTTGACAATACCTTTTTCTTGTTATTTCCCTGACCCCTGAGACTTAGCTGTGTTTTCAAAATGACTCACAAATTCCACAAATGGATGAATTTTTGGTGTGCAGAATACCTTTACTGCTAGCTGCAGACACTGCAATTCAACACAAAATTTGGAGATGCAGCCTGTTCAACTAAACTCACCAAAATGGCAGGGGTTTCCAGACATGCATTTCACCTTGCAACTTGAAGTTCTCCCAATCACTTATTTAGAGAAGAGAAACAACTTATGAACTCCTCCATGCTTCTCTCAGTGGTGCTAAGGAATATTTCCCCTTCTTATGCCTTCAGCTGACCCAGGAAACATCCATTTCTGGTGGAATTATACAGGTCAGTTGGAGGAGTCGCATGTGCTGTCCTGCACCTTCCAATCAAAAACTCCTGCATGAAAAAATTGCCTAGAGACAGCTCTAATTTGTTCTAAACTATCATCCCTTCTATCAGCAAGCAGGGAATTGTTATCTATTTATTTCTTTACAATGTCACCGAATCAGTGACCACCTGCAAGGTGTCCACGATGATAAACGCTTGCTTTGTATACGGAGCTATTTCTGACAAGGCTTGATAGTGCACATCTATCAAATTGCCTGGAAGAGCCGCCGATGAGGATCATTATCTAACACGGTCCCTTTGCGGGAGTTCAATGTCAGCCCGTCCTGGGGAATGTACCTCACTGGGTACCTCTTCTGCTCATTAGTTCTCTAGATTAATCGTTTCACATTTCCATTATGAATTTGGGCCGAACTTTGGAGGTCTCACGCCCAGAGCAAAGCTGTAGCACAAGCCCCGAGACTCCCGAGCATCGCCCCAGCGCACAGCGTACTGCTGCACCCGCTCGGTGCGAGCGGGAACTCCTGGCTGGAGGGCTGGCTGGCTGAGCGCTGTGCCAGCCAGCCGGGGGAAGGCAGCAATGCTTTTTTCCCTGCAAGTCCATAGTTACCCAGCACTATAAAAGCTGTGGTGAAACACAGACATGCCCTGCTACTTGCTTGCTCCCTGCTGGGTCTGTGCTGCTCAAAGTACCACCAGCTCTCTTCAACAGCTTGCTCTGTCCCAAGGGAAACTTATTTTGAAAGAGCTCTTGTTCAGGTCAGGAGTTTTGATCTTAAAAAGTCAGTGCTCAGCAATCTTTTAGCAAACCATGGCTATTACTCCCCAAAGCACCCTTCCTACAAGAAAGCCACAGCTCTCAGCCCTGGCAGCAGTCATCATGACTGAAATTACAACCAGGAAACTCACTTTTTCTCATGGAAGCAGCCACAAAACACGGGGGGCTTAATTCCTTCTGCAGAGCCTCACCTATTAATGCAAAACACAGGCCTTTGGAGGTCACGTAGCTCAGTTCTTGGAAAGAACATATGCAGAAGCGATATTCTGAGAAGGCCCCTCGATGTTCTCTAGCCTTGCCTCTCCAGACTGGCTCTGTTCAGAGGACAGTCCCAAGCCATGCCCACAGCGACTCAGACCTAGCAGTGGCTCAGAAGACACAAGCTAACGTCAGTCTCTGTCTGTAGCCTGAACTGCTCCGGCCAGTGATGGATGCAGCCTCTTCCAACCTGACAGAATAGTTTCTTTCCTGTGGTGCTTTTTATTTCCCATCACTCGGTTTAAAGAGCAGTTCAGACTACAGCCAGGCTAGCACCCAAATAATACACAAACAAAACCTCCCCCAAATCCACAAAAAAGTCAGCCAGCTTCCCTGTGGTGCCCCAATAATCCTTGAACTGAATAGAAAAGGGAGGTTCGAGCTTTGTTAAACAAAACACAACTGCCATGTAACGTGCAAAAGGGCCAGAAGCGACGCCAACAATTCACATGAGCAATAAATCCGCAGAAAAATGAACTACTGCTTACCCATGGTGCAGGCAGCATGCAAAATGGATTTAGGTGATGAATCTGTTTCACTATTAGCTGCCAGATAGCTTTAATTCATGTCAGATACAATTAACTCAACTCTGACAACTGGAAAAGGAAGCTTGAATATTAACAGCATTGTTGGTTGCGTTGTGCCGGGAATGCCACGAGCAGCACCACCTCTGCAAAGAGGAACCTTGAGCTATGCCGCCGCCACGCTCTACAGAGCAAATTCAGCACACAGACAACCCAAACAGGCACAAACTGAACTGCAGTCATAACCCTCCGCCAGGTTCTACAGATTCTGCTTCTTCCAGGTGCTAAACGTTCTTTTGCAAGCATTTTTTTGCTGGAGGCATAAATAATGTGTTAACCCCAATCATAGCACAAGTATGGCCTTTCATCCTCCAGAAGAATCAGGAACGTATGGCACATACATCTAGAGTCAGAAACAAAGGTATGACCTGCTGTTGGAGCGCTGGGTCGGCAGGCTTGCGGGGACACAAGGCTTTCAGGTCTGTGTTGGAAAAGTCTGTGGAAGCAGACAAGTCCTATCTGCATCTCCTCGCCACTCAAGACTCATTAATCGAGAGGAACAGTACTTCTGCCTAGTACTAGCAACAACATTAATTCCTGGATTTACTAAGTAACAATACCATACCTCAGCATTAAACAGGAGACCGAAATGGCTGATAGCGTAACAAGCATGTCAACGCAGGGCCTTAAAGATTGTACCCAGAGCTGTTAAAAGCAGACAGCATTAACAGAAGAATTCTCGGGGCTAGCTGAGCATTTTAGTTCACTTTTTTTTTCCCCCGGTAAAGACATGTTTAAAGCAGAATCTAGACTTACACATCTGTATCCGAGCAAGTGTGTTACAGTTTTATTTACAGCTTAAGTGGTTTTTTTGTTTGTTTGGTTTTTTTAATTAATACTTTAACAGAATTCAATGACAGGAAGGCAAGCGTACTTGCAGCTTAGTCGTTTACAATATTGCCACCTGCAGTTAGGACTTAGAAGCTGCCAAAACCTCTTAAGTGGTGATTTCCAAATACGTGGTATATACTTGAGGTTTGCATTACAGTGACACGCTTGCTTTTTAAAGGAAATTAACGTATGAATGCTGTTCTACAAACTTTTTCCCATACCACAGACGGCATCAAAGATTTACGCCAAAGCATAAGTTACCTCTGATAGCAGCTTTTCCCGGTCTTCCTTCATGCTGTAGGCTTGGCTTTTGCCAAAAGCAGAACTTTTCCAAACCTAGAAAAATTCCCAAAGTCTCAACATCCTTCTTTATAGCTCTTTCAGAGAGGCTTAAATCAAGGACAAAAAGGTATCTTTGGAAAGGACAGTGCGCCAGCTAACAAACAAACAGGCTTATTTTTAGAAAAAAAAACTTAAGACCAAAGTTACGGAAGCAAAGTTCTTTACTCTGAATGCTCTCTTAACATGCCAATTAAAACGTTCTCATGTTAGCTTCCCTGCTGACACAGAGGAAGGATTATCAGGTTGTCTCTTGCAGATGCCATTTTACATATTTGACTTTGTACGATCCATACAGAATAACGCTTCAGGAATCGAAGCTAACCACCCTTTTAAGGGATTCCATCTCTTAGTTCAACAGACGAGAGAAGTGTCCTCTCCCATCCTGTACCAGCTACAAAGAGTCACAATAAAAAGGAAACCCTGGGTTTTGAGTGAGAGGAGTCTTTTACATTTTAAGACTTTACGCCGTCTTCCCATGGAGGGCTAGTGCTTCATGGAGAGCTCTGCTTTTCCACGCTGTTGAAAAATAATACAGTGGTTGTAGGAAAGCAAATACAAGACTTCTTCCCTGCTTCATTTTGCAAGGAAGTGTTAAGCCAGACGAGTGCTCCTGCTTACATTTTAAAATATAAATACGTTAACCCTTTCCTAAGAGGCTACGTTTAAAGTTGAATTTTCCTGAATTCGAAGTGGAGCAAGATTTCTCTGTATTTTCTATAAGCAACGGGGGAAAAAAAAACCATTAATGACTGAGGAAGTTATGTTGTTCGTTCAAACAGCATTTATTGGATATGGCTCTTTGGCAAAGAAATGCACTGAATTAACTCAATTTAGATGAGAAGAAAGGGCAATACAGTGTTTTGACCAGTCCAAGCTTTCTTCTCTCCTGTCTATACTCAGTTCCAGGAGTACTGCTTCTCCTAAAGATTTTGAAGGGGCTGTAGGAAAAGCAAAGTTCTCTCATATTAGAGATACTCCAGTAGCTCTACGGTTAGCCTCAGTAATCTAGTTAAGCAGCGGTCTAGCTAATTGATTTGGTGAAGTTAAACTACCTGTGATCTTTTATTTCTTTAAAAACACTAAAATGCATAAGCTCACTATAAAAACCTCAAAGCCAGTTACAAATACAATGGCTGCTGTAAGAACAAAAGAATTGCTATTCATGGTGGCATCACGAACTACGAGAGGCTTTGCGTTTAGTCCCAGGCACCAGTAACTTGCCTTTAGGTATCTCAGGTACCATCCTGAGATAGTCATCACCTTTTAAGCACATTTGCAGAGAAAGGACGCGCTTGGAAGGAAGTGCAACAAGTTTGATCTGTTGCTTTCCTTGCCCAGACAGATACGAACTCGTCACTTGTGTCCACTGCTTACGTCTTCTGCAAGATACCAGAATAGCCTTTCTTACCGAGCTTGCTGGTCCGCAAGGCCAAGATAACTGTATCTTGACCTCAACCTTAAAGGAAATAGAAAATAAAGTATTTTTTTTCCTGAATAAAAAAAAAATGCGATCTATTCTAATCCCATTACATATTATAGGTAGAAAAATTAGTTCTTAACTTCCATTCTGTAAATTAATGGAAGGAAGACACAAATTAGAACAAGAACAAAAAGGTAGCAGTCCTAAATGTAATATTCTGTATTTACAGAGGGACGTCAACATGCGTTGAGTTTCATCTATGGGTTTTTGCAGCACTGCAAGCTTGTGCGAGACGTACCTAGAAAGAAAGAGAAATTCATCAGTACTCTAAGAGACGCTTATATCCCACAACGACTTACGACTTCTGCCTGAAGCAGAAGGCACTTTCAGTTTCGATTCAGTTTTTCAAAACATTGACAATAGTTCTTTTTCAAGAAGTGCCTGGTTTACCCACAGTTTGTATTAAGCTAGATGTGATGTAAAACTACTCCCCCTCCTTCCCCCTTCTCAGTTCATGCTGCTTCTTGACCAGTGACATGAGCCAAATACAGGACAAGACAGGGAAAAAATAAGGAGTTTTTATTACAGCTCAACAGTCCAGTGACTAATGACAGAGTGACAACACTGCCTTACAACTTCAGGTCGTGGCTGACAAAAATACATAGACTTACTGATAGCTTCTTCACAATTCCTTGGGCCTCTGGATTTAGATGAAGAAGATTCTTCTTGGTTAAATCACTTGCTGTTAAACGAATGCTCTGTGAAAAAAACCCCAAATCTTAGGTTTTCTGTTTGGTCAGCTGTAGTAGCCAGAAGCAGGGGGAAAAAAAAAATATTACAAAATAAAAGTAAATAAAATCCAAGCATACTAGGAGACCACATACAGGCAGGGAACAACATGCAGCTTGACCAGAAGCTCATCTCATACCTTCCTTGCAGTGCATTAACACATTACTGCCAGCAGAAGTTACTTTAAATGTTAGTTAAATGCACAGCAAAACGTCATTCTACATTCTGCTTTGACCAGCTTGAACAGCTCCCACTTCTGACTCAAAATCTTTCCATGTTCTTTTTACGCTAGCTCAATCTCCTGATAAACTGCAGTGGCGCAACTGAAGAGACAAGAGTGGATGACTTGAAGCTGGTAAGGCCCCCAAGAAGTTACAAGCTATCCCTTCAGCATAGATTTTACAGATTAAAGTTTCTGATTTACCTCCCCTCCTCCAACAGGGACCGTAATGAAGATATCGTTGCTGTCAGCAAGGGGGCTGCCATTGGCAGAGATGGTGTAAACACGTTCATTTATGGCAGGCGTGCGCAAACCTGGTGTCTTGAAAATTCTGAAACAAGAAGTTATAGGTAAGTAATTTCACTGCAATTGCTCAAAGCACTTTGACTAAAAGTCTTTCATTTCAGGTTCAAAGAGCCACTAAGGATTATGTTGCAAATAAATGACAGATACATACATAAAGCAAACGGCAAGGTGCTCCCCTATATGAGAGATTAACCGATAAATTTAACAGAATACAAACCTGGAATCAAATTTGGGTGTGACCATGGAGGTACCTCCCCGGGCACAGAGATCAACAGTTCTGCCATTAGCTGGAGTGATAAAGTTGGTTTTGCTTGATCTGTTAAAGGGAAACAAACAAACAAACATTTGGTCATAAGAATACTTTTAACAAATGTACAAGCACTATCTTATCAAAGACTTGAATGAGGTCATCACCACAAGAAAACAGAGGTTCTTACTAATGAAAAGTAAACCCCAAAGCCAAGGATAGCCAGTCATCACAGGAGAGGAAGTTGCCCATCTTTCATTCGCTGTCAGATCACAGATTTTTTCCTATAGCATGGCACAACTACATCAACCAGCCTGCTAAACCATGCTCCATTCCATGTAAGAGCTATATTAGCATTATACACCCTTTCTGAAACCCGGTAAAAAAGATATCCCCTATTACCTTTTACTCATGCGCTTCACTCTTGCTGAAGGAGCTCTCCTACTCCTGGACACTGGCACTTTTTTAGTGGATGCCTTCACCTGAAATACATATTACTCACCAAATCAGTTACTTTTGAAATACAAATCAGTTACTTTTGAAACACAAATTACTCACCAAATCAAATCATGAACAAATGCTGCCATACAAAACGTTTGGCTCAACAGGCCCCTTTTTATCGCACAAGAGTCCAGAAACAAACACCAGACAAGCTTCTGTGACCCTCTCCTATCACTAGACATTTCAGGAAGCGATACCTGTTTTGAAGTCCCCCTCAAAGTATCCCAGACAGCTCTATTATCATAGGCATCGCCTCAGTAAGTAGTTCATATCCTGGGAATAAAGTCATCACAGAGAATAGCTACTTACCTTTCCAGTTCTTGGATTAACGTTTTCAGCTTCTAGCTCTGGAAGACATTGGCTATCATGTTTTGCTTTCTTTGCTAGAGGAAGCAAAGGAGGTTCTGCTTCTTCTTCAATAGCTTCAATATCCTGCTTAGATTTTTCCACTAGAAAGAGAAAGTGTTAACTAAGTTGAAAATAAATAATAACTTTACATTATTAGTTAGCAGCGGTGGTAAACAGTAAACAACCACAAGCATTTTGGGCAACAATTTGCTTCTGAAATCCAAATCCCAATGTAATCCAAATGGTTAACAGAGCACTGTTTTGAATTAAGTGTTTTAATAAAATTAAGTAGAGCCACTGCAGAAAGTAGGGATAAAACCAGGATTATTTTCTTGTCTTTAAATATACTGAGGGATGTAAGAACAAACTGAATTATTATTCACAGTATGTAAACCACGACATGCTTTCACCTCGCTGAACTCATCGCAATGCTAAAAACAAACTGACCTTTCTTGATGATTTTTAAAGGAGTCTGGATAACTTCTGCTGTTAACTTGTTTATTTCTGTTATTTCCAAGTCTGCCTAAAATTAAAAACAGTCACGACACCATTAGGATTACGAGTAGCATACAGTTCTGAGAAATCCCCGTTGTAGAGAAAATCCTTAATTATTTTATAGCAATAATACCTCCATGTGTTCTGCTGTGCTCAAACTGGGACCTTTCACGTTATTCTGGAGGTGACACAACACGTGAGGTCCGCATGCCATTCAGGACCAACACGCCTTATTTGGCAGCTGCAGATATGCTTCACCTACACCCTGCTGCTCAACCAATTTAGAAATGCTTTAATGTACTGAAAAGCACATGTGCTCTCAGGGACCTGGGAGTGAAATCAAGCAGGTAAGGGAAGACGGCCAAGGAGCAGTATGAGCACGCAAACCCTATATTGGATACGAGGGGCATCTCTTACTAAGTCTTAAAGCAGTATTTGTGACGGTATTTATGTAACCTCTGCCATCGTGACGCTCCTACAAACTCAGGAAACCCTTTGTTTCCTAGAGGTACACAACGCCGTCAGGGAAGTTTGATATTTATGCTAGAAACCTACCGTTGCTGCCTCTTCCAGTGCCCTTTTGCTTCCTCCTTTAGCTAAAAAGAAAATATTTTTTTTAAAATTAATACATATCTAAGACAGCCTATACAGCATACGTAGGCATACTTTAATACGTCACCACTAGGGTGCAAAAAACCAGCACAAACCAGTTTTCCTGGCAGCGAGCGAGCAGCCTCGGACAAAGAGAGCGGCGCTTCCCAACAGCCCGCGGCCGCCTGCGCGGCGGATTCCGGACAGAGAAGATCCCGGCTGCTCCTTTGTTTTTATTATCTACGGGAAAACGCGCTCCCGCTCCCGGGCCCGCTCCCGCCCCGTACCGAGGTAGTCGAGCCAGTTCATCTCGCGGAGCGCCACCGGCAGCCGCAGGATCTCGATGTTGTACAGGTTCTCCGCCTCCTTGACCAGGCGCTGCCCGTTGGTCCGCAGCTGCTCGACCCGGCTCCTCACTGCGGGGAGGCAGACGGCTCAGTCACGGCCCCGGGGCCCGCCGCCCCCCCCCCCCCCCCCCCACCCCCCCCCCCCACCCCCCGCCGGCCGCGGCCTACCCTCACGGTCGAAATCCTTCAGGAATGCCGCCAGCTTCCTGCCGCGCGCGCTGGCACCAGCCTTCTTTCGCGCGGGAGCCATGGCGGCAGGGCCGGGGCTCGGGGCTGGGGTCCGGTTACCGGGGCTCGGGGCAGGGAGCGCCGCCGCCCGCCGCGCGTTCAAACCCAACCGCCGCCACCGATCGACCAATCAGAGCGCGGCGCGGCGCAATGACGCATTGGCGCGGCGCGCCGGGGGAGCGCTTCCGGGTCGGCGGGTCGCTATGGCGGCGGCAGTGGCGGCGGCGCTGCGGGAGTGGGCGGCGGCGGCGGCGCGGCGGGACGCGGCCTGGCGGGCGGCGCTGGCCGCCTGGGAGCCGCTGCTGGCCTCGCTGGCCGGGCTGGCGGCGCAGATGCGGGCGGCGCAGCGGCTGGCGTGGGGCGCCTCGCCCTTGGGCGCCTTCGGCGGCCTGCGGGAGCGGCTGTGGCGGAAGCAGCGCGGCGCGGCCGAGGCGCTGCTGGAGCAGCTCGGCAGCCGGCGGTGAGGCGACGGCGGCGGCGGGGCCGGGCGGGGGCCGCTGGGCCGCGGCTGAGTGCTCCCCGCTTTGCCGTGCAGGGCGGAGCTGCGGGCCGTGCGGGACGCCGTGGGGGCCGGCGTGGCCGCCGTGCTGCGGCTGTACGAGGAGCGGGCGGCGGAGCTGGGCCTGGCGGCGGCTCTGCGCCGAGGGCCGCGCTGCCCCTCGCTGGCTGACGCGCTGGAGGGGCTGCAGGACGTGGAGCGCTACTACCGGCACCTGTATCCTTCCACGGTGGGGCTCTGCGGGCAGCGCTGGCGGGTGCCTTTTCCTCTTTGTCGTCCTTAGCGGGCATGAAGGTACCTGGAGAGCAAGCTGCTTCTCCTCAGCATCAGCTGCGACAGCCTGGCAGACATGGAAGCCCTCCCGCAGACTTGGGAGAGGATTTTGGAGCGCTATAAGGAAGATGTTGTTCAAGGTAGTTCTGCATACAGCAGCCCCACAGGGTCTTTCATAGAATCATAGAATCATTTGGGTTGGAAAAGACCTTTAAGATCATCGAGTCCAACCGTTAACCCAGCACTGCCAAGGCCACCACTAACCCATGTCCCCAAGCACCACATCTCCCCAGCTTTTAAATACCCCCAGGGATGGGGACTCAGCCCCTGCCCCGGGCAGCCTGGGCCAGGGCCTGACAGCCCTTTGGGGGAAGAAGTTTTCCCTGATATCCAACCCAAACCTGCCCTGGCGCAGCTTGAGGCCGTTCCCTCTCGTCCCATCGCTTGTTCCTGGGGAGAAGAGACTGACCCCCCTGGCTCCAGCCTCTTTTCAGGCAGTTGCAGAGAGCGATGAGGGCTCCCCTCAGCCTCCTCCTCTCCAGGCTGAGCCCCCCCAGCTCCCCCAGCCGCTCCTCCCCAGCCTTGTGCTCCAGCCCCTGCCCCAGCCTCGCTGCCCTGCTCTGGCCACGCTCCAGCCCCTCCATGGCCTTTGTGGGGTGAGGGGCCCAGCGCTGAACACAATACTTGAGGTACGGCCTCACCAGTGCCCAGTACAGGGGGACGATCGCCTTTTGTTGAGCTCTACGCTGATGTCTCAGCCCTGGAGACAGCACATTGGCCCGGTGTTGCTTGCTGTGTTGGTCTCAGTAGCAGTGGGTGACCTTGCTCAGTTTGCACTTGTTCTTTGTGACCTGCTCTGAGATCTCGTGAACGACCTCAGTCATAAATACTCGCCATCACACCCTGGGCGCAGCTGGAAGCAATGTCCTCCCTCGCAGTGTAGCGAGGGGCTTAGTGATCCTTTTCACTTGGTCTACTAAGTTAGCTTTAGTTATGTTTTTCTTTATTGCTTTTAGAAACAAGTTAAATTTTTGTGGGCACAGAATACAGATAAAATGCATTAAGCTAATGGGGTTGGTTTTTTTCTTTCCAACTCAGATGCGCTTCTTAAGATTTCTCTGTTTGTGGACAACCAGCGAGAGCTGTGCTGCTCACCAGGCTCCTGACAGAGAACAGGAGGGACTGATGTTGACCAGCTTCCACGAGAGCCTGGCGTGTTCTGAGATGACCGCAAAGATGATGGTGAATTGAGGAAGCTTTACCGGTGCTTTTTGGAAGCTGAATGAGTTGGGTACTTGGCCTCAGCAGGAAGTGCTTGGACTGTTTCATTTTCAAGTGGAAATGGACTTGGCGTCTGAAGAAGAGGCTGAGCTGAACAAGCCATGAAGATGGAAGGGAGTCATCTTCAGCTACAGAAGTCGTCCTTTCTTCTGCCTGCCATGGATATTTTGTATACTGAAAAAAACGTTGGGACTTACTAGCTTACAAAGAAATGGCGAGGTGCGCCGCAAGTAAGCGAGTGTAACGTAAGGTCCAGCAGGCTGATGCCATGTAAGAAAGGTGTTTAGGTACCATCCTTACAAATAAATAAAAGATGTAAATCAGGGCTTCAGACCAGTTTGCACCTCGTGCCTCTGAGCAATATGTTTGCTTTCATCCCGCCTGTACATTGATGAGGAAAGAGCAAATTTGACTTGAAAAGGTAATTAGGGAGGTGCACGGACACCTGAGTTCTGACGCAGGCAGTTTTCAAGCGCGTTAGAGTATGCTTCTCTGATACCTCTGCTAGGGCATGTTTAAGTCACAGTCTTAAAAGTTTGTGCTCTGTTGCAGCAGCAGCTGCTGACAGTTCTAGGGACATCTTTTGTCGGCCATGACACCGATCCTCTGTAACGGTCCCGGAAAGTGGTGGGATGCCTGTCTCTAAAGAATGTATTTGATAAGAACTGTAGCTTCCCAGAGAAGGCCAAATAAAGACCTGTACTTGGACAGATTGTGCTCGTGCTCCCTGTTTTTATGGCGAAGCAGGGCTCAAACCCGGGGAGTCCATTTGACCACCTGAGGGCACTGCTCGACCTGCGAGAGCGGCGTTGGGGGGCCCTGGGAGACTGCTGGCTGTGCAGGGCTGGGGCCGCCAGTGCTCCCCCTCGCCTGACAGGCCTTCGTGGGATGGTGCTTTATGTGCAGTTTTAATTGCAAAGAAAAATAACGTCACCCTCTTGGCGTTGGTATGGCTGCCGAGCGTCATGGCTGATGACATCAGCATTTGCCGAGGGAAGGGCGTTACACTCGGAGAAGCAAGGTGGGTTCTGCTCCCAGCACGTGCGGGCAGCGGGTCTGGGGGCTGGTGGGGTGCTCGGTGGGCTCGGCGGTATTCCTCCCCTGCTGAGGGTAGTTCCTCTTGTGTCTGCGTGCTCTGCGTCGCTGCAGGACCCTGGCGTGCTCGCTGGAGCTGATCCTGTCCTCCAGCCGGCTGCGAGGGGCTCTCGTGGCTGGACAAGTGCCCTCTGCTCCGCGCATCCCCGCAGACCCTGCGTGAGAGCGGGGTGTAGCTGTGTGCTGTGAGCCACAGTGCGGCTGTTCTGAGCGTTTCACTTGGCCGTCTCCTTCCCAGGGAAATGAGGGATGGAGTCCTCCTCCTGCTGCTTCAGCTTAAGATAAAGCAGATGATGCAGTGAAGATACTGGTTTGGCAGATCAGCCAAGAATGCAGTTTAGGTAGCAAATGGCTGTACAGCAGTCTCAATGCAGACACTTCTGCATGCAAAGCACTTCCCCTCCTTCTCGAGTGGCTCTGTCTCACCATGACCTGTCACTGACTCATTTTGTCAGTGTGCTGCTGATGCTGGGGGTTGCATCACAGCATCAGTTCAGTATAAGGCATTTATTTTGCCATCCACAGCAGAGTGAGCAATTTCATCTAGTTTCCTTCTCCAGAGCTTTGATTCCAGCCGCAAACTCCTCCCAACTCGAGAAATTCACCTCCTGTGTTTAGGTTCCAGTTAGCGAAGCAGCATAGGTCAACTTTATTAGCCATTGCCTGCTGCTCGTGTTCAACCTGTGCATCTTCCCTACGGACATCGCTGACTTCTGATTTTAAGGAAAGGGCGAGCGCGTGCTGTGGGATGACACAGATCACAGCAGATTTATGCAGGTGCCCTCCTAGCTATCGCTGACAGCTGAGTGCTGGTGTCTGCAGAGGCCGTCAGTCTGAAATCCACCTGACAAACAGAGGCTGAATGTTGTTCAGCAAAGCACAAAGGTAATTGCAGTATTATTTCATCCATCTCCTGTTCCTTTCTGTTACGGTTTTGAACCTGTGGCCAAAGCGCAGACGTGTTGCCTGTGCTGGGACTGTGCTGCCGAGCTACGCGGCTAATGGCAAGCATGCACGCACCTCCATCAGTGCTGATGGCTGTCACTGCCACGAGTGACCTGCACGGCTCTGATTTTGGGACAGGGGATGAGGGAGAGCAGCTCTATGGCCTTGTGGTCATTACACATGGCTTGAAGGGCATGAAGACTGTAGGGTGAATCCTGGGGTCCCTGAGGTATCATCATCATAAAACAATAAATCATGGTGTTTGTGGATGCAGAATTGTGTTTGCATGTGCACACACTAGACAGCCCTTCAACACCCCTCTTCTCTGGCAGTCTGTCTTCAGTACAGCTGCATAAAGAACAAATGGATTTAAATTTTGGAAGGTCTTCAGAACAATTCGGTGGTGGCCCTTCTGCTTTTCCCAGACGTTTGGCCCTCTGCTGTCTGTCTTTGAGTTAACAACAGCCCTGCTAAAAGTGCTGAGAGCTTTCTGAAATACAAGTGGCCATGACCTGACTCCGACTCTGACTGAAATGGGGTAAAGGAGGTGCTCGTTGAAGTTTTGTTGTGATTAATTACTCTGTACTGTCTCTGGCTGATGGGCCATGTCATCAGTTGCATTTTTCTGCAGTGTTCTGGAAGGGCACGACTGAATCCCCGCATCAGAGTGCTCTAATTGGATACAACTGTGGGTTTGTTCCTTTTCAAGATCTGGATGTTACAGCTCAGGACAGCTGCCAAGGTCCCCAGTTGCTAACAAGAATATGGTTCCTTGTGTGTGTGTGAGACTTCCTTCAGCCGGCGTTCACCAGGGAATCCCTGCGGGTTCAAAGGTTCCCACCCTGAAGCCAGCCAGGGTGGGCATTCAGTCTTTATTCACTCCTCTTCCCATGCCTGGGAGCCTGCGGGGCTGCTAGATACCTGTGCTCCGGCGGCAGGGCTGTCCTTGGGTGGTGCCGTGCCAGCCTGCGGCTCCGAGGAGCCAGGGCAGGCTGTCTGCAGCAGGCACCGCTCTTCCTCCCCACGTCTCTCCCTCATCCTGAAGGTCCCTGGCTCGCTCTCGGTTTGTTTCTGTGTCTGAGCTTTCCAAGACTGAGCTGTGACATGGCCCACCATTAGCAAGCCATGTCTGCTGTCATCATGAAAGATTTCGGCGTCTGTCCGAGTACTGGGGTGGGAGGGAGGTGAATGCAAACGCAGCAGCACCCCCTGGCAGGCAGCGGGGTCCCCTCCAGCCGCCTGGGGAAGCCGAATGTGGGGACGGGGGCTCCGGCCTGTGCGGTACCTGAGTGAGGCCAGAGGGTAAGGGCAGTATCAAGGGCTCTGAGACTAACTGGTAAAATATACCTCACCATAAAAATAAATCTGAGTGCCTTTATTATTGGAGCAGAGCTCTTGAAGTATTCTTGCACGGAGATCTGTCTTTCAGGAATGCAATAAAACAAAGTTAGCAGCTGGAGCTACCTTGTTAAAGTAAAATTTTCAGGAAACACAAAGGTCATGCTTTGATTTTCAGCTTTACCTCCTGCTAACTTAATTTGAAAATAGTTATTCTTCACTTATAGGGAAAGCATAAACTAAAATCAGTTACTAAATTTGAATATCCACGAACGTTTATAGAGAGCATCTGACTTCTATCCGGTTAGTTTGTTTTTCCATGTAGGGTGAAATTTAGCTTCTGATGCAGCGATGTCTTTGCACAGTTCTGCTTCAGAAACGAGGACCTGCTGTGGGTAACTCCAGACTTTTAAAAGAAACCCAAAAGCTTTGCTTCAGCATAAGCTCATGGATTTCAAACATTTCAAAACTAAATTTACCACAAGGGTCCATAGTTAGGAAAAATACAAAGAATTTGGCACCTGAATTTAAGTGTAAAGTGAGTTGGAGGCAGAAATACGTGATAAAAAGCTTTTTTTTGAGACTTTCATCTTGGCTTGAAGCAGAACTCCTTTGTGATCTTGCAGGGCCCAAGAGGCTGCGTGAGTGCTTACCCGCTCAGAAATAAAACTCACGTTCTCCCATCTACATTAATTGGATGTGTAGCTCTGTTCCTCGCGTTTGGCTGTCTATGCTTTGGTGTTTCTCTAGTGCTCCTGACTTCATCCCAGCATTTGCCCTGTTGAGTTGTTGGTGAGCTCCAAGGGGGGCTCCTATAGATGTGTGTTGAGTGGGGACACATCTGGCTGAGAAGCAGGGATGTGCTTTCCTGCAGCGCGGATGTGCTCAGCGCAGGGTCTGTTGTCTGCCCTTGCGAGGGTGGGCACAGGCAGTTATTTGGCCAGCTCTTTGCCACCCTGGTTTATCCCTTGTTGCTACCCCCAGCCCCTTCTATTCCAGCAGACCCTCCAGGGCCGCCTGTTCTGCACTCCACGCTTCCGCAGCATCGCTCGCTGTATCTGCCAGTCCTGCGTAGGTTTTATTTCAATCCTCTCTTCCTGCTTTTCCCCTCAACCCTTTTACTCCTCCTCCCTCCTTCTGTGGAAACAAATCTACAGTAGGTGTCTCTTGAACTTGCCTGAACTCCTTGTCCCAAGCACCTTCCTAACTAATCCTTTCCAGATGTCCAGGAACTTTTATGTTTAGCAGTTCTGCTCAAGTTCCTCATTCATTCTCAGCGGAGCAAACATTATATTTCCTAATATTATTTGAAAAATAAGACTGATCGTGGCCTTCTGAGAAGTCGTTGCTACCTCAAAATGCAATGAATGCAAGGAAGCACCATTGCAGCCTTTCACCCCCAAACTGGAGCACAACAGATATTCATAAAGAGCACAGGAGTTTTATTTTCTGTAGCTGACACTGCTCCATGGCTATCTATGAAGTTTTGAAAGCGCTCAGTACTGCGCTTGTACCCAGCCAAGCGACGGGTGTTGGCTTGCAATTTCCCAGCTACAGCAGCATGGAGAAATCGGGAGATCTGTCTGATGTTACTCCAACGGTGACCCAGCAACAGAAAGCAGGTTTCCCTGACCATCCTCTCATCTCCTTTCCAGCATAACTTTGGTTTTGGGGAGATGACTGTTACTTCAGGCAGGGGATGCGGTCAGTGGCTTCTTTCATGCATGATCTCCGGGTGACCTGTGCATCCCGTCTTTGATGTTGAGTATGTTGAGCTGCATGCAGCCTCATGATTTGTCCATAACGGCTGTGTTCGGCAGGGGCCTCTGGGGAAAAGGGCTGTCTGTCATCCCAAAGTCCAATGGGATGATGAGATTTGTAGGATTGGAGGCAATGCCTGAGCCAGTTTACAATCCTGGAGACTGCCTCTCCAGCACAGCCGCTAGCTTGTCTTGAAATCAAGTCCTGTGGTTCCCCCTGTGCCTCCGGTGGCTTTTCATCCTTCCCACTGCACTCTGTGCGCAGCGAGGCTTGCAGTGGGTTTTGGCTATTGGAAAGCTTTGGGCTGTTCAGTGAGATTTGGGAAATGCCTATCTTTTTCTTTCCATTTTTCCTTGCTTTGGGATTCACCTGGCATGTTACATGTTGATTGCAAAGTGCCAGTGGTAGGAGAGAGACCTTCCCTAAATTCAGATTCTTGTTACAGAACGGTTTTGTGCCGTCAGCGGTCTGGGGCCCAGGAATGGTAAGTGCCGGTAGGACAAACCTGCTTTGTTGTCCTGTGCTCCCGCCAGCTCCACAGTCACCATTGCCTTCCCACACAAGCAGCGCTTACAGAAACATGAAGTAGCTCTTTAATTTCACAGCAAAGCAAGCCTCTGTGGGACTCGGTGCTCCTCCGTCCCCCAGCCTTCCTCACTGGGGGCCGCTACGGGATGGCTCCCTGTTCCTTTTTCTCCGCGGTCCAGACAGTCGCTAGGCCACCTGGGGAAGGCAGAATGAAGAACATCAAGCCGGTAAGTCTCCTAACCATTCTGCTATGTGAGGAATGAATCCAAGAGCCTTTGCACACTATTAATCTTTTCCAATTCCTAAGAAAGCAAATGATCTCCTCCCGCTCCCATAAATTCAACCTCTCTCTCCCGCTTCCCCCCAGTGTTTGAACTGTTCGCCAAGAGCTTTATTAAAAACTACAAGATGCAGTTTTGTTTCTAACCGAATCCCAAACAACTGTGTTACGTGGAGAAGAAACATTTGGTGCAGTCAGCTTTAGAGCATTTTTGTGTGTAGTCCATAGCCACTTGTCAGCCTGAGACCAGACTCAGCTCTGCACTAAGCATAACAGGATTTTTTCTCTTTTCTCCTGAGGTTAGGAGATGAATTCAAGCTGGTCAAACCTTACGGCCTCATTTCCAAGAGCACCTGGCAGTGACTGCTACAGCTGCCCCTGAGACAGCAGCGTGGTCCGGTAACGCCTCACCCTTCCCTGACGCTGCGTGACCTGGCCTGCCGCTGCGCTTCAGAACGCTGCTGCTCTCTGCAACGTGCCGGCGGCCCCGGGAACAAACTGTGCTGTGCAGCTGCCAGGTCCAGACAGCTTTCCTGCCGCCCCCCTTTCCTGCCCTTGATGGGGAGGTTTCTGGCGATGCCGCAGACCCTGCTACCTGCCCTCTTGGCACAGCCCCGGCCAGTGTCACCTCTGCGGGAGGTGTGGAGCAGCAGGTGATTGTCCCCAGCTTCTGATGCGAGCAGAGAAGCTGCAGCCGGTGCTGGGAGGCAGCGACCGAGGGTGGCTGCGGGCGTGCTGGGACAGCCAGGGCGAGGACGGCAGGGTCCCGTGGAAGGTGGCTCCGCGCAGCAGCGCTGGCGAGGTGCGCACCAGGGTCCCCGCCAGCTGCCGTGCGTCACCGCCATTCCTTTGCACCGCGTGCAATGTGTCACAGCCTTCTCCCTTTCATTTCCTAATGTTCCCTCAGTCTGAAACCCATCAACCAGGGCTGAGAAAAAACATTCACGGAGGAAGCCAAAGCAGAAGTAAGCAAAGCTGTTCCTTTGGCTGAATTCCTCCAGCTTGTTGTGTCCTGCTACTTCATTTGAGCAAGAAGAGCCTGCTCCTGCCTTGTGCACCTGAGCAGCAACAGCAGTCTTATTTCTTGCTTTCACTGGCAGAGAACATCACATCCCTGTTTTGGAAACGAAAGGGTGGCTCCATTGTAATGCAATCGTGATTCTGGAATAAATCCCATGATTTTTATTGCTTTGGGTGTCTGAGAAATCAAATACCATCATTCATTTCTCTTCTTTACATGTCAGCCTCAAAAGCAGGTTCCACCATCGCCCTCTCCTTGTGGGGAAACTGAAAGGACTAAGAAGTTTAAACAGAGCTGATACTGAAAGCAAAATAGAAAATCAGGGGCTGGCCCATCAGGAATTGTAAAGGAAATACCTGCTGGTGCCAAGCTTGAGACCGGGGAAAGTGTGGAAAGAGGCACCCTGAGTTGTCCAGGCCAGTTCTCTACACAGAGCTTTCCTCCCTCAAGGAATCTCCACGTAGTTGTGTGAAGTGAGGGCGAGCTCACCTGGTGGGGCTTTGCTCAAGAGAACTCGGTTTCATGGTACGGTTTTGGTACATCTCTGCCCAAACCCTGGGACAGAGGGTGAGAGCAGGTTGTGGAAATGGGGAGGAGGCAGATGGGGCTGCGGAGTGTGCCTTGCACAAGGAGAGCTTTTAAACTTGATAAATCTACCCGTGAGTCAGATGTCAGGAGCAGGGGATGGGAGAAGTAAGGGATGGGAAAGTCCAGATAATTGGGCACAAAAGAAAAGCAGTCTGAAGGAGTTCTGGAGCCAGCGAGCCTGCGGCTGGTCTGTCTGGAGCAGGGAGCTGGGAGGGCATCTGAGGCAGCCACAGAACTGTTCTGCTAATGAGGAACCTGAAAACGAGCTGCCATTTGTGTTAGTCACGTCTGCGGGAGTCGGGACTTCAGGTGGGCTGAGCCCCTGGGAGCGGCGGGGTTTGGGCAGACGTTCCCGTTCCTGTGCTGCATCACGACTGGCAGCCGTGGGTCCTGCATTCTCCTGCCCGAGGCATGGGGAGATGGGGAGCCAGCGATGTGGAAAAACCCTAGAGGCACCAGGGGAATAATCCAGACCAGCTTTTGCTGGACGTGACTCCCCCAACTCGAAAAGGCTTTTTGGTTGAGTTTAATAAGATTAGTCTGTAAGCTCTGGAGATGTCAGCTTGCTGGCAGGTCTGTGTTCAGTAGTTCCTCGCGCGCCAGGGAATGCTGTTGTTCATTTCATTGGCCTTGACTTCGCTGGATCAGGCTGTTGCTTTGCTTCTCAATTAGCCGCATCTGCACAGCAGTAACAAGCTGGAGATTAGAAAGCCTGGAGAGGGGTGCAGGGAAGTTCATCCATGTGGAAGGGAGCTCCCTGCACCCCCTCACCCTGGCAATGCTGGGGCTCGGCACCTAACCTGGCCCCTGGCCCCACCAGCAGCCCTGCCGGCATCCAGGCCCCCCCTTATCGCTGCAGCAGTGACACTGTACAGCTTGTTCTGTTGCTGGGGAGCGTGTGTTCTCTAAAGCTCCAGTTTAGGTCTGTGCTGACATTATTGAAGCTACTGGTAATAAAACATGTCACTACAGGAGCCAGGGCCACATCTGATCCTGTGAAGGGAAATCAAAAAAATAAACAAAACCCAAAAAACCCAAAAAACTGAAACCAAACGCATATTGAGAGGAGGGCTGGATTTCCAGGGGTGCGGAGCACTTGGTCCCGCTGCCCAGCGCCATCGGGAGGCACTCCCAGACCTGCCACGTTGGCCACAAAGAAGGGACAAGTGGCGCACGGGAGTTGCAGCTTCTCAGTGCCACATCATCGTGCAAGTGTTGAACACTCCCAGTGCAATGAACTACAAATAAATGCTGTTGATGCCTCTGCCATCCCATCAGGGATTAGTACATGCTGGAGCAATTTGCATGGGGATGAAACTTGGAAGAAAGGGTAATGCTGAGGGAATACGGTATTATTTATTATTGCCAGTTGCAAGGGAACAGCAGCAGCCTCCAAGCTTGTATAACTCTGGAACATGACTATTATTAGAACAGAAAGTTAGCAAGCAATTAGCTAATTGCAATTCACATTGTCTGTTCGCGATTAGAAGGAGAACAGTTATAAACTCCAACAGATGGAACTCAAATGGGTCAGTCTTTTTTTTTTTTTCCCCATCCCCAAAGGGCATTTGCTGTGAACTAAAGGACAGGTTCCGACCAGGGATTCGTGAGCGAAGCCTGTGAGCAAACGCGCTGAAGGGGTCGGAGAGCTTTCCCCGGCCGAGGCGATGCTAAGCAGCCCGCGTCTGTGCTCGCCAGCAGCAGACCTGCCCTGTGCTCGCAGGCGGTGGCTTGGTGGAGCTTGTCCTTTCTGGACTTTCCTAAACGGGATATCTTCAAGGCTGGAGAGGTCAACTAATTGCTCTGTCGTTTCATTCATTTATTCTGCTGTGGTGGTATTTGTTTAGTAGCCCTGGAAAAGGAGGGGAGCAGAGCAATCCAGCTAAAATACGTATTTCTTCTTATCCATTTGTTTATGACTCTATACAACTTCAGGTAATAGCTTCTCTTCTTTCTCCGGCAGTGACACAAATCAATGGTGCCTCCCTGAACCTGATTTCTAAACTTCTTGAGGTTATTTGAGGGATCTTCGGTCCCTAGTGAGACAGAGTCAGAAAAGGGATCTCTGCAAAGATTAGCAGGAGATGAGGCAGTGCTCTGCTTCCCCTTTCAAGTCACAGGAGACAGCAGCAGGGCAGTTCTCATGGGACAGAGATTCTCTCATCGCTTTTGTTAGGAATATCTGAGTGATGCAGCACTCAGATGGCGTGAAACATGAGGCTTGGATTCAAGGGATAGCTCAATGCATGTTTTACATTTGTTTAAGCCAAAGAAGGATGCAGATATGCTCACTACCTGTGCCGCTTTATTATCTTCTGGATGAGTTTTGTACTTGATGAGCAACACTTTGAAGTGATGCTATCGATGCCTACTGAATGGTTGAGAAATTGTAATTTACCTATGAAGCGTTTCTCTGCTGAAGTATGTCAAGATCCAGGCAGCGTGCATACCGAACGGTGTGTTTAAGGCTAGAGGTCTATGAGTGACATATAGGAAAGTGCGGAGACCCTGAGTACTGCAGCCTGCGATGTGGTTGTCCGTTTCTCAGATTTAGAGCGCGTGCATGAGCGTGGCACGCAGTGCTACTTTGACAAGTCGTATGAAAACTGTTTATGCATCTCAGATTGCTTTTTAGAGTATGGACAAGAACAAATGGATTTGGCCTTAAAAATAAAGCATCCCAGAGGTATTCTGAGGCAAACAGTTGGCTAAAGAGCCTCCAATCTACAGTCAGAGTCTGTAGCCATGGAAGGAGCTTTGCTCCTTATCTCCTCTGAATGTCGGTGATGCTGTTGACTCTGGCAAAAGAAGAACATCCCTGTTTCAGGTCAAGCTGATACACATAGACATACAGCTGTGGGTTCTGAAACAGATTAAGCCCAGCTATATGAATTTCATAAATAGTAATACAAACCCACTGCACACCTTAGGCTGATATTAAACAGAGGATGAGTTGGTATTCATCTTAGAGCGAATGCATTATAATGAAATGGAAACATCAGGTTTTACTTATAAACCCCAGGTTTCCCATAGGAGGCAGTTTATGGAGTGACCGTTTATTAAAGACAAATGCTATCATTTGAAACATATCTCATGTAGAGCAGGGGACTGGCTGATGCAGAGGAGCAGTAACTGGAGATGGAGCTTTGCATTTACAAGCCATTGATTTAAACAGGCTCCGCATGTACAGGAACGTGTGATGATAG
The DNA here is from genome assembly GCF_047370975.1 of Nipponia nippon. Taxonomy (NCBI): domain Eukaryota; kingdom Metazoa; phylum Chordata; class Aves; order Pelecaniformes; family Threskiornithidae; genus Nipponia; species Nipponia nippon. The sequence goes on from NW_028262340.1 coordinate 4,158,397, forward strand.
CTGCCGGGTGCCCGAGTGTCCACCGAGAGCCCCAGCCCGTGCCTCCCACGGCGAGCGCAGCCCCGCAAGGTGCTGAGTGCCATGACCCAGGCCAAACATGCTTAACTTTAATATATATTTAACAGCAGGCAGAAAGATAATCCAGCTATCTTGAGTCAGACCAGTCATGTGCTTAAAATAGGCACGTACTGGGGCACCCTGGGGTGCTGAGCTCCGCTCTCTGCTCCAGAAATCCCCAGAAATGAGAGCTGGCTCCTGCAGAGCATCTGCTGGGGCTAGAAAGGACCTTGTCCAAAGAAGAGCAGGGTAGGAGGATTCCTGCCTCTGCCCACGGACGGAGGGAAGCCTGTGATGTGTTACCTCCTCCCGGGTCCCCAAGACTCTGGGGGTCTCTGATTTGGGATCCTCACTCAAAAAGCCTCCGAGGGGTCTGCCTTTCGGAGGGGAGATCCTCCCCATTTTAGCCTGTTACTTTTGAGGCATGCCAATGTCAGCACCCACTAGTCGCCAGCCTGATTTTCCTTTCATTTCATGAGTTAGTGATTTTGAGCTGCAGGGCAAATGTTAAATGTTAACAACTGCTATTAAAGTCACATCTGCAGGTAATTTTGCTATTCACCTGGAAAGAAACAGTGTTCATTTGACTAATTGAAAAGGTATATGCCGCTTTTCTGAAATCTTTCTGGATAGATCCTGGCACCCCGACAAGATGGTGCTGTTTGTTCTTTATTTTTGAAATCAGAAGTCTAGGACAAGGATGTCCTTCATAGGCAGTAGCAGGTAAAATTGCATGCTTTCTAGAAGCATAAATTCCATTTGTTGCGTGTAGGAGAACTTTCTGGCTCAATGTAGTATGACATTTGCAACCATTTAATTTGAATAAATTCCATTTTTATGCTCCATCCGGCTTTTAGTATGTCAGCCAAACCATTCGTAAGGGACAGAATGTAAATCCTGCCTGTGTTTCCCCTCCTGTGCTATCATCAGGGATCTATCATGCTAACGCCGCTGTTCCTTTTGCTTTCAGAGCTCCCAGAGGTCAGCAGTTCGGTTCCTGAGGACCTGGATGAAACCACAGATTCCTTTTGGGTGGAAAGTGGCTCTGGAGCAGGAGGAGGTTGGGATCTCTCCCTGTTCCTTGTGCTGGGTGCTGGGTGGGGAGGCAGACCCTGCTGAATCGCAGGGCTGGGGGCTGCGAAGGAGGAAACTTGGCTTGGAGCAGGTGAGGTTGCTGCTCTCAGCAAAGGGGCATGAGCAGGGACAGCCCGGAGCAGGGACAGCCCGGAGCAGGGACAGCCCGGAGCAGGGACCATCTCAGCTGCAGAAATGGTCCCTGGAGAAGCAGAGGAAGCTTTTCTCATAGGAAACAACCAACAGAAGGGTCTGATCCCTGCCAGCCCTGGGGCAGGCAGCTGTGCCAGCAGCAGGGTGCTTCCTATGTGTCTGTCTTGGGTGCAGCCGTGACATCGGGACCCGGGTGCCGGCTGGCGAGGGCAGGCTGCCGGCGAGGCTGGCTGCTGCTGCGCTCCCGACTGAGCGAGGCACTGCCACGAATGACTGCAAACAGCCCAAAGGTGAGGAGCCCTGCTGCAGAGCTGGACAGCTAAAATTAGACATCCAATTATGGGGAGCCTAGAAAAATGATCAGTTTTTTTCTTCATCAACTGAAACAGGCGTCAAGCACCTGTGTCTGGGAGCACAGCCCCAGGAGGGTTCCCTGGCTCCGTCAGCCGGGTCCCTCGTCGGAGAGCGAGGGCGGAGGGGCCGTCAGCGAAGGTGGAGAGGCCATTGGCCTTGGTCACTGCTTAGCTCTGCTAAGAGGGTTTCAAGAGCCTTGTGTCCCTCCCATCCCCATCCTCTGCTCTTTTTCATTATATATTAGATGCCACCTTTAGTTTTGTAAGCACGCTCTCTAATGACTTGGAACTTCTGTAACTCCAGTAATTCAGAAAAGCATACTTAAATTGCATGCAGATGTGAGCTATCTAATGAGCACTATTGGCATCGGGGGATCTTCAGTAAGGATGCAGACAGAGGCAAGCTTTTGCTGGGCTCAAGAGCGATCACTTGGCATCCGTTAACGACAAAATCGAGTTCTCTCCCGCAGAACCGTGTGTTACAGGTGACTCGTTCCTGGGAATGTAGCTGGAGGAAGATACCCATCCATGCTGAGCCTGCACAGAGGGGAATAAGCAGCAGCCCCCAAAAAGGCAAATTGTATCTATCAAGGGATCTCCTAGCTGCTTTATCCTCACAGCTCCACATCTGGCAGGGAGAGCAATGGGGCAAGGGAAATGCATTGCCTGCCTGCCTATATAGCTCAGACAAGCTGGTGACAGCTCGGCAATGTAAATGATGCATATTAAGCCCTAAATAAAGTGTGAGGAACATGTTTGGGTAAATCCATGCTGACAAAAAGAAGCAAAGGAATGAAATCCCTTTTCCCAAACAGACTGGTAAGTCTGTGGACTAAATGGAATCTAGTCCCACTGAAAAATGGCTGCTGAAGATTCATGGTTACAGGCTCCCTGCGCTCATCAGTGGGGATGCATGCGAGTGTGTACCAGGCAATAGGGGCAGGGCCAGGTTCCGCTCAGGAGTGGGGGTCACATTCCCCTCCTCAAAATGCTCAGGTTTCATCAAACCCACTTTATCTGTATGCATTTACAGCCGAGTTCATCACATTTCCCGCTGCGTTCCCCCATCAGCCACTTATCAGACCCAAGGGGTGGCTGCAGCGAAACATCGCCCTGACTTTCAACAGACTTGTGGGCCTTTCTTCTCTGCATAAGTGGTAGACTTAAGATAAGCCCAGGGTCTCTCAAACATGCCTGCCTCCGAATAAACAAAGCGGGTGTGATGTGTTACAGGCTGTGTTGCCAAGAATCGCCCAGCTGAGGAGAAGGGGATTCTCTTTGTATTTTTGTTGATGCTGGAGAGTCACCTGTCCTCAAAGGACGCTGGGCAGGCTAGAGAGCCTGCTGAGCAGCTCCAGCACACTCACAGCATGACGTTTGGAGGCAATAATCAAAGGCAAATATCACCTGAGCTGTCACATTGCAGGCAGCGGTGTAGGGAGGAGGCCAGGGGATGTGTGTGCTGCTGCCCAAGTCTGGGAATGCACGGCTCTGGGTCTGCTCCCAGGGAATAAAGACAGCCCCATGGTTAATGCAAAACATGATACAATCCAGCTTGCTTCAGCTTTGCACTGTTAATTTTCCAGCAGGTTTCTGTGCCCGCTCCCTCTGCTGAACCACCTGCTCCAGCAGATTCATATTTTGCAGGGAAAGCTTTTCAAAAAAGACAAGCACCTGGACAAAGCCTGCAGGCAGCTGCTGTCTGGCGGCTCGGGGAGACCCAGCAGTTGTCCTCCCATGCGTGAAGGCAAGCACTGGCAACGGGAGGCTGAGCATCACATCCCAGATCAGCCCATCCCTCCCTCCACTAAAAGCCACCGGATGGTCCTGGCTCCCCAGGGACCAAAGAGCAAACTCTCCGTTCCTGAAGACCATTTGGGTGAGAAATCAGTAATGCTGCTAAGGCAGCAATGCCTGCAGAAGAGGCACACAGAGCTCTGTGTCCTCCTGGACAAGGTCAGTCCAGCGCTGCCAGCCTCAGGGCTCACAGGCACACAGCCCTGCACCGGGAGGTGCTTGGGGCTGCGATCTGCAGGGGACTGGATGAGCCGCAGGGAATGGTCCTTTCTGGACTTCATTAAGACTGTGAGTTTTTAACCAGTTTGTTCTATGTTCTTTGTTGCCCTTTCATTTGAACAGGGGCCAAAAAGGTGGGATCCAGATTGCAGGCATTTTCCTAGTGCCTCTTTCTGTTCGGGGGCTGCTGTTCTTGGTCTCTGAGGGCTGCAGTGAGGTTACCTCGCACTTCCCGGGCCTCGGAGACCACGGTCTCCCTCCAGGCTCTGCTGTTCTGGGTGCTGTGGGTCAGGCAGTTATCATCCCAGGACACGGGCCGAGATGCAGGCTCAGAGCGCAGGAGGCTGCCAGGACACCTCACCAGATGCATATTGTCTCTTTGTTCCTCTGAAAACCACAAAAAAGCTTCTCCCTTCACAGTTCAGTGATGCCCAGACAAAGATGACGTGAAATCTGTGGGAAGACTTATTTTATTACAATATAGGAATTCACAGAACCAGATGTTTAAACTTAGCTGTTGCTCCTCCATACGAGCACCGCTGCCCCTGCTCAGTGGAGCTGTTTGCAAGATTATTTACAATGCTTTAAACGTGTCTGCTGCCGCTTGGGTCTCCAAAAGCTGCTCAGAGTCAGGGCCGATGCCACAGTGAGTCTCCTCCATTCCTCTGTGCCACAGGACCTGCTGGTGGCGATGCCGGGGCTGTGGAAGAGCAGGGCAGCGTGGTGCCCCTCGGTGACCCCACCATGTCTGGCAGGAGTAGGGGGACAAGGTGCAGCCCGCACGCGGTTCCTGGCCAGGAAATCATCCTGCCTTGTGGGAAGTATTTTATAAACCTTGTTCCCCAGGGAAGTGTCCTCTTTCCGCACCGGAATGCATTCGGCACTGCCCACCAAGGGTGCTCGCAAGAGCAGCCCTCAGTCTCTGCCCGGCCGCTGCCTGTGGACCCCACGGGATGTCTCTGCTCTCGTGGGATCCGAGGGGTGGGCAGCCTCTCTGTAGTCCCCTAAGAGTCAAACCCCATGCCTGGTTTTCTGGTTTTCTCTGCTGTTTCTCACCCGGGCTCCTGCAGCTGAGTACAAAGGAGCCTGAGTCCCCAGCCGGAGATGTGTCCCTGATGGGAGCCACACAGCCAGCAGCTGTTTTGCAACAGCCCGGGATGGCTTTTCCGAAACCGGCCAGCATCTGTTAGTCAACCTGAGCGCAGCATCTTAGGGTTCTTAGGCTGGAACAGCGAAGCGAGGCTTACACGCACGTCCAGGCTGGCAGTGTTGTTTGTTTCCCCAGCATCCAGAATTTCATCTTTTCCACCTTCACGCTGCCAGCACAGTCCTTATCCGCTGCCCTGACACCTCCAGGGTTTATTTCAAGCTGAACCATGCTGCCTCCATATGTGTTCCTGCCACTGGTTGCTGGTTATTAAAAGGCGATGCTGTTCTTGGTCCTCCTTGCGTCCATTCAGAAGTTGGCAGTCCTTAAAAGCTCATTCAGCTTAGACAAGCCTAGTGGCAATTACAGCCCTCATCCCGCAGGATCAGTTAACTCCTTCTTTCCCGTGCACGGATCAGCAGTCATGCCTGGTTTTAATTAACGCAATGCAGAAAATCCAGTGTGTTCCCCGCACCACTCACAAGAGATGCAGAGGTGGCTATGGAAAGGGGGAAAATGGTATAACTGCCCGGAGGCAGGAGATATGCCAGCTTATTGCGACTGAAAATCTGACCCCGTGCATAGCTGCAGGCGCCGTGTCACCTCACCGGGGAAGGATGCGGCCCTCGGGGACGGGAAATGAGGGAGTGATGGGAAAGGGAAACAGCTGCTGGGGAGCCCTCCGCAATGATCCAAAACATCGATGTGGGGCAGAGCGTGAAAATGGGATTTCCCCAGCAGACCTCGTAAAATTAAATTGTAAAATGAAATTGTAAAATTATACATTTGATCATCACTTATTGCCTTCCCACCCTGTGTTCCTGGCTGTCAGAAGAAGAATTAGCAAACATTTCTGGAGAATTTCAGAGTCCATTCACCAACTCGCAGGAGGTTTAGGCTGTGAATATGAAATAACGATTAACTACCTGGAGAACTGCAACGCTCACACCAGCCTCCCCTATTCCCAGTGCACGGGAGGAGCTGCTCCCTTAGACGTGGACATTCTTTAGGAAAAATCTCCAGCAAATCAAAAGCTCTGAATTAGCCCTGGGTACAAAAAAATCCAAAGCACATAGATTTTAATGACCAGGAAAGAGTGAGCCGAAGGTTTGTGGCCCCTCGGAGTAGACCATTTGCAAATCCTTCTGCTCCAGAGGTTTCCTCAGGCCTGCAAGTCATAGCAAATGCTAAAAAAATATTTTTTATGCAAGATCAACTCTGGAGTGAGATACAGAAACGTACAAAGAAATCTCAATTGACCATCTGGCTCTAACATTCCCAAAGCTCGTAGCCATTTATCTCTGTCCAAAAGTGTGCTTTAAAGACACAATAGGAATCTTGCTTTGTAGAGAGAATTTGTGAGTGGATGTTTGGCCTTCAAACACGTTAAACTGAACACCAAAGCCTATGGGAAGTACATAAACGCCAGAGAACAAACAAGCTCGCTTCATACCTGAAATGAAGCTTGATTTTGGATGCAGAAATGTGTTTATTTTCTTGGAAAGAAACAGGCCCTGGCCTTTCAGCTGTTACAGATTTTCTCAAGGGAATAATTTTTCTAGCAAACCTTGTTCGTTCTGTAATCCTTTGTAACAACTCACCGACTCATGCTGCCCTAGCTTTAAAAATACATTTTCAAAGCCCATTAGCAAATTCACAGGTTTTTTTTATACACTGAGAATTAAAGTGGAAACATAAGACCTAGCAAATTATTTTCACTTTATATACAGTCTCCCTAGTAAACAAGTGTTGCAAGAGCCTGTGTGCTGTCGGCAGAGCACTGAGGGATGCAGAACAAAATGTGGTCACATGTGGTTTTATTCAGTGAGTTATTTATATAATCTGAAGTACAGTAACCATCTCCTTGGATCCAGAGGCTCCCAGCTCCGCAGCCCCTGCAGACAGTGCTCCTTGGCTTTCCCACCGTGTCTACACGGATGCCCCTGAGCTCCAAGTGCTTTGCTTCTGCACATCACTGCTCAGTCAAGATCCTTATTCCCAGGAGCGAGCTCGGACCCGCAGGGCTCCGGGGCGTGTTTCCAGAGCCGCATCCTGGCACTCCCCTGGTACAGCATCCCGCATCCTGGTGCTTCCCTGGCCCTGTGGCCGTTCAGCATCACCTGCAACCCAGGGCTGGGCAGGAGGGTTTTGTGGCAATGTCTGAAGGACACAGTGTCCCAGGAGCCAGCGTGACCCCATCCTCCCTGGGTCTCACCTCCCTCTGCCTTCCCAAAGGCCTGATTTCACATCTAGAGATGTCCAAAAGCACTGTGGCTCTGCTTCCTCTCTTCCTCTGCGTCCCGTGACAGCCAGCATCTCCTCTGCTGCCCTCCCATAGCAGCCCCACAAAAATGATGTTCTGTTTCCCACGGGCTGGATCTGGCTGCACAGTGATGGGCACCACCGCACCCCGTGTCTGCATCCTCTGGGGTGGCCAGGGAGCTGGAGCCCCTGCCCAGGCCCCCAGGAGCTGGCACCACAGCACATCTCGTTTCTCCAAGGAGGTGCAAGATGGGTGGAGAATAACCCTGGCTGGAGACTCTGTGCCTTCCACCAGAAACCAGTGGCTGGTGGTGGTGGGCTCAGTCCCGAGCAGCTCAGCTGGGAGCGAGCTCTTGCAGCCGGCAGGACGCGGTGTCCGTGTGACGGCGAGCGTGTGACGACGGCTGTCAGGGTGGAGTGGAGCTCAGCAGTGCCGCAGCTGGCCTCTGCTCCAGGCACGCTCCGAGTGCGTGCTGTGCACTGGCTTACTTTCTAAGCGAGGCTGAGGAAGACCCCTGTGGCAGGGCTTTCTCTGCCTCCCTTGGGAAGCTGCTGGGAGCATAGCGAGGAGGAAGGAGCAGGTGTCGGGGAGCCCAGGGGAGCAGCGGTGGCTGCGGGGCAGGAGGAGCCAAGGAAGCGGCGGTGGCTGAAGGTGTCCCTGCCCTTGGCACCCACCTCCCGCCCGGGGGTCCTGCCTGGCGTGGGGGCGAGCTCTGCCCTTGCGGCTGCGGGATCAACTATGCAACATTGCTGACTAGTGGTACGACAGGAGATCAGCCGGCGGGTGGAGTGCAGGCTGAAGAAGGCCAGATGAGGTCTGAGCAAACCCACGGTTGTCATAAAATATCTGATCCGCTCACCCTAAAGAAATGTTTTTAATCTCGCTGGCATTAAAGGTTACAGTCAGTCATTCTCCAGGCAGGTGAATGGAATTCTTTATTGTGGCTATTCGGTTATATCTTGAATAGCAATAAGGATTATCCTCCAGATTTCTGCATCTCACTCGGAGCCCCTAGCATATGTTTATAATTTTCCTCTCCCTTTCAGGCAATGCCAGCAATCTCCTGAAGTTTTTAAATTGAACCTGTGAAATTTAATGGCTGGCCAGTGTATCTGACATATTCTTCTAAAATACTGCTTCGAGTGTGCTTCTCATACTGATTTACGACTTTTTTCGCCAACAAAGTATCCACTGTATTTTATCACTAGTATTTCTCATGCCATTTTTTGTCAAAAAGGAAGGTCAGGCCAATGATGCTTCTATGAATTTCCAAGGAGGAGCAGTAGGTGGCTGGCTTGGATTTCTTTAGTCTGTCTTTGCTGGTTTAAACAGGCAAAAGCTTCCTCACAGCGGGGACTATCAGAGGTTTAGGGCCAGCCAGGTTCTGCCCCTTGACCTGAGCACTGAAGCCTGCGTGGTTGCAGACACATGAACAGGAGCAGGTTCGGGTCCTGGGCAGCGGTGCTGGCCGCGGGGCACACCGTCCGGCCCTCCACTCCCCGGCTCCAGGGAGACCCCGTTCCGCTGGTGGGTTTGGTGGTGCCGGGCCGGTGTTGCGCAGGCATTGGTGCTGGGTTCCAGCGCACGCAGCTCAGACGTGCTTCTCCGCTCTTGGTTGCTTTTCTTTTATGAGCCAGTAGTTTAAAACTTGAAATAAACAACGATAATTTCCTGATGTGAGGGGAGGACGCTGCTTCTCTTCCTGAGCCAAAGGAATGACAATTTGTCAGAACATAAAAATACCGTAGGCTTTCCCTACGCACACGCTTCTCCCTCAGTGGCCGGCCGGGCGGCTTGGGACACTCCAGCAGCCCAGTACCAAATTTTGGGGAATGTCTTGTGTCACGTTGTCACCCCAAGGCGCAATGAAGGCCGACGCCTGGGGTGGCACGGGGGCAGCCAGCTCGGCTCTGGGGCAGCGCATGCAGTGGGTTTCCAGGCAGCGCTCGGTGGCAGGCGGGATGCTGAGCTTCATGAATCTGTAATTGCAAATGTAGGGTTGTGGTCATGAGGGAATTCAATGAATCCACAGATTTCATATCTCCGCTGACCCTCTGTGGCCCATAAATGGTCTAAAAACTGATTCCTCTTGTCTGTGGCCAAGAGGGAACAGTTAGTTCTTGTGTTTTTGAACAAGGCGGCATCGTCTGGCAGCGGATTTGAGGCTTTATGGAGTCATCGTCTCTGTTTCTCAAAAGCTGTTTTCAAAAGTCATTTCCTTCACTGAACCTTTAATTGCTGCCCTCAACCCGTCGCAGCCCTTCCCTGCTCTTGTCGCATCCTCGGCCGTCACGTCCTTGTCTGATATGCGTCGTGGGGCTGCTCTTCTGCCGCACAGCACATATGATGAATGGTTTAACCTAAACAGGCTCCACTTCCCATCCCTGGGCACTGTGCACACAGATCCTCCTCCGAGGTGGCAACGCCAAGACAAGGAGCTGCTCCGGGACGTTGCACAACCACGAGGGTTTACAGGAGGGATCCGGCTGCACCACGCACCAACGCACGCCAGGAGAAGGCTGGCAGAGAAACTTCTTTTCTTTTCTATTCAAATTGTCATCCCAGCCCTGTCACCACTGCAGCCAAGTGTTTCCAGCTTCCACATTAAATGGCACAAGGCAATCTGCTGCCTTCCCCTCCACCGTGCCCCCAGAGCAAGCCGTGGTGGGCACTGGCGCTGCTGCTGTCCCTGCTCCCATCTTGCAGAGCGGGGCTCCTGCTGTGCCGCCCCCGCCGCGCCCCTCCTGCCCCGGCTCCCCTCCAGCCCACCGCCCTGTGGCTGCTGCCTTCCGCCGTCCGCAGCCACCCAGCCTGGTGCTTGGTGCCTGGTGCCCAGTACTGTGGCCCCGAGCACCCCAAGCACGGCCTCGGCAGCCGCCGAGCCCAGGACCCGCTGCCTGGGACAGACGGATTCTTTTCCAGTTGAGCAGAAATCCACGGCTTGGCTCTCTGCTTCCTCCCATCTGCCCAAGTTTATTTTCCTTGTTTTCTGTTTATGAGCTGGGTGAGTATTGAATTTCCCAAAGTCATTGCCATCCCTTGCCACAGGTCTTGCACACAAAGACTCCCTTGGTGCCAGGATCCAAGTTTTGCAATTGGACCGGTTCCCTTTCCCTCCAACCATTGTGGAAAGAGCCTTTGTTTTGCTTCTGGATCTTGTTCATCAGGCCCAAATCAAGGGCCGCTATCCAAAGCCTGGGTTTTTTGAAATCTGATTTCACTGCTTTAATGAAACCAGCATATTTCAGGGGACAGGGCTGAGGTCCTTGAACAGTAGGATTTTTTCTGCAGGACTTGTGTGTCTCTGCAAAAGCTGCGCTGTCCAGTCCTGCCAGTTCCCTCTGAATAGCAGGAACAGGAGGGATGGGGCACGAACGCTCCTAAGGGACTTGTTAAAAGAGAAAGCTGTGTTTCTGGCTCAGAAGCTCCATCCCAGCTGCAAACTGGCAGCCAAGGGTGAACACCCCATGCCCTCGGAGGCTTGCGAGAGGTGGGGGAGCTTGGCAGGCGCGGGAGCCTCCCCGCCGTGCGTGCAGGGAGCGGGCTGCGGCAGTGGCTGGGGCGGCACAGGCTCGGCTGTGGCTGAACGGGACCCGCCGCCGAGTTCTGGCTCCTCTGGGGCCCCGGTGCCTCTCTGGCCCCTAGGGATGCGGTTCCTTTCACCGGAGATGCTCGTTGCCTCCGGTGGGAGATGCCTCTGCACTGTGTCCTGGCAAAGGGCAGCCATGCTCCTCTGTCCTGCGCGAGGCGGTCGCACAGACCTCAGACTTTCCCGATGAAAACCCCATTTATTCCGGGCCTGTAGGAGAGGAATCCCCTTAACTGCATGCTCAGGCATGTGCCGCAACTGCCCTTGTGTATGTCAGAGACAGGGAACGGTTCTGTAATCACCCATTTTTATTGAATTGTAACGTCCCTGTCCCACTAACTGTTCCAGATGCTCTAATGGTTCCTAGCTCTGGGCTCTAAAACACGCTGTTCTTTTCACCCTGGTCCCCGCCCTTCAAGCACAAACAATGGTTTTGCTGGTTTTTGAGCCTTTTGTGTGCCAACGGGATGTGGGGAGAGAATCCCCTTCATGCCAAATTCAGTTGATAATAAAAAACAGGAAAGGAGCTCGATGCCAGCTTCGAAGGAGCGGAGCAGCCCTGGTCCGCTCGCTGCGGCGTGCGGATGTCGCCATCGCCCAGCAGCGGGGTGGGATGTGGGGGAGGCGAGGGGAGAGGGACGGGGGGAGGTTTCATGGGGGGCTTCGGCTCCGGCACAGTCGAACCCTGTGAGTCCGCACATGCCAGCAGCGCTGTTCCCCACGGCCCCTGGCTGCGGTTGCAGTGCCCAGCGGGTGCTGGCTGCTCCTGGCAAGCACCAGGGATGGTGCCAGGGGTGAGGAGACTGCCGGGGATCACGGCAGCATGGGCAGGGCCCTGTGCCAGCACACCCAGGCACTGCCTTTGCACATCGGGAGGTGTACTGGGTGCCACGAGCATCCCGCACCCCACAGTGCTGCTGCCTGCACACCCACAGCCTGCCCTGCCAGCAGCTGGTGGATGCTGTGCTCGCACACGGGGACCACTGCCCTTTGCAGTGGCTACTGGCTGTGGGCAGGTGGCGAAGGCTGGTCCCCATGGGACCCCTGGCCTTTGCAGAAACCGGGCTGGGAAGCCTGGCTGCTCGTCCTGCCCACTGCATGGCTGATTTGGGACGATAACGGCCCTGGTTATTAACAGCCTACTGTCACCTTTGCTGTCCCTTGGGGGATCAGTTATCCCTTGCTCCCCACTGATAGTGGAGATGAGGAGGAGCAGCCCTGGCTGCAGCCGGGAAACCGGTGTTATCAGCACTGGGGGCACATGGGGCTGGCGGCTGGAGGAAGAGGACCCTGGCTCCCAGGACTGATTGTTTCTATAGTCTCTGCAGGTTCCTACATCTCCTCTTTTATCCCTTCTTTATATATATTTCAGAATGATATAAATTCTCCGCTATGAACCCCACTGTGTAAGCACAAAAGAGAAGTTGCAGGCGGGCCCAAGAGAAAGGGAGGATAAAAAAAAACCACAGGAGAAAATTAATAAAGCATTTGAGAAAGGGAGGGGGCGCCTCGCTGGGAAAGTGTGTAGCACACAGGGCTCCCCAAAGCACATCAAAGCCTGACTCTGAAATTAGCCCAACTGTTGGGAATGTAAAGCAGGGGATTCTCCCACTGGGCTGTGGATTGAGAGTCCCCCCATGGGCTGCAAGGCACTGACATTTGTATTTATCCAGGCTAGAAGCTCCATCATGGAGCTTTTCAAAGGGCACTGCTGGGACCCAGCAGGCCACCTCCCCAGCATGGCAAACACTGCACTTTTAATTACTGCTCCGAGACGGCACATGTGCCCGACCCCCACACTAATTCTTGTTGCAATTACAGCGATCTAATTGAGTTTATTCACTCTCTGCAGCTTTTGTGTCTTTCTTTCTCGCACTCCCTGCCGGTGAGAGCCGGGGCCTCCATTGATCCGCTAGGTAGTAATATGGGCAATGCCGGCGTGCCGCCCCTCAGGGTCCCGCCAGCCTTATTGTGTCCATTGAGCTGCCGTCGCTGCTGGGAAATGCCAAATCCCTCCCAAGGCAGAGCCCTGCCCGGCAGCGAGGTGACCCCTCCGCCGGCTCAGACGCAGAGCCGCACTCGCGGCATTTCACCACGTCAGCGTGCGGCGTGTGCTCGACGTTTTGTTTGGAGAAGCAATTTTACATTTTTTATAGGAAAATTACTCCCAATTAACAGAGAAATGATGCCATGGAAGTCGCAAATAGGCTCTCTGCTTGCAGGGATGATGAGCTGTCCAACGGGGACCATAAAGGTCTGCAGCCATATTCATGCAGCTGGGGGAGAAGCTGGAGCCTTTTGGCCCTGGGCAGTCAGGGGTCCCTGTGTCCCCCTGTCCCCCCTCCCCTTTCAGCAATTGCCCCACGGAGGTCTGAGACCAGCCAGGTTCCCAACCAGAAACTGCACCTGCCCATTGGGAGAAAAGGGCTTTTGGAAAGGGGGGTCCCTGGGTGCTGCCGCCGTCTCCTGGTCGCCCACGTGGTCTCTGCCCGGTGAGCATCGCCCGTCCTGCAACGCCCGTACTGGAGGCTGCGGAGCTCGCTGGAAAAGGTCCTTAGCAGTAACCCGCTTAGCAGCCAGGTACCCAGAACTCTGTGCCTAGCAAACGTAATTACATTTCTAAATAATTCTCTCATTACAGGCCTGTAGCTGTACCTTGCACCTGCGGCAGACTCTGGCAAGCACTGCGGGGTCTGGAACAGGGACCCAGCCGTCCTCTGCACAGCGGGGCCGGGTGGCATTAGGGAGTCCCAGGCATGTTATTGGGAAGAGCCCTTGGATGCTTTTGGTTTTTATACTCTGGCAAATCTTGATGTCTGTTGGGGAAAAAAAAAGAAAGCAAACCATCTGCAAGCTACCATTGGAAGTATTTTAATTTTGACTAAAAATCAAATCAAAATCCAGTTAGTATTTTGATAAATCCACTCGGTTTTCTGGTCTCTTGGGGAGTGGATTTTGCCTCCTCTTTTTCATCACTTTCACCTCTTCTTTCTGTTTTTCCCCTTCCCTCCTTGCTGTCTCCCTGGATGGCGAGGCGGTGGGGGGACGTGAAGTACGCTCCAGCCCAGCACCCCAGCCGCAGGGTCTGCTGCCACCACTCACCAGAGTGGCCTCTTGCTTTTTCAAGCCTGTTTGCTGAACAATAATAAAAATAAAGCATATTGGTGCTGCAAATCAAAACTTTCTCGTGCAATATTAACTGAAGGAATGCTTGACCTTCTGCAGGGAAATCACCCAAGAGGGCCGGCGGTCAGCAGTGCCAGGACGGACCCCCCGTGGGAGCTGCTGTGCGATGGCCGCCACGCCGCGGGGTGAGCGGGGACCCCCGGGGGAACCCCCCCATCCCAGAGGCTCCCGGAGGAGAAGCCCTTCTTGGACAGCCCTGGTGGGAACATCTGCCCGTGGCTTCTGTGGATGCTCTCGAAGAGGGAGCCGAGCAGACACATGGTAACTGGCAACTGGCCCAATGAGGGAGGAGGGGGAGGAATTAACTCTCATTTAAGTCCACTTTTGTTGTAAATAAACTATAATCACTTCAAACCTTTTGCTTAATCAGAAAAGGATGTTGAACATTAAGCAAACAGTCGGCAGGCTTGTCTTACTGCTGGATTAGAGATATTAAATGCCAGCGATACTTGCTTTTTTTAATCTGTCCTGCAGCTGCATTATTAAAACAAACACATTTGCAGACCTGCAAAAAACCTAAATGAAAACAAAAGATGAGATTGAAGCTCTCCCAAGGGCAATATCTGAAATCTGGACAATTTAAAAATCTACGTTTAGTCTTCATCTTTTGAACCAAATAATGGAGGGAAATGACACATAATAAAATTAACCACTGGAATTAGCAGCACATTCTCTAACGGAGCCAGGTTAAAATCCAGTAGCCTCTCCGTGCGGAGATGGCACCGCCAGAGCCCGCGCACTGCTCCCCGCCGGCACGGCCTGGGGCTCCTTCTGCGGTCCTGGTTTTCTGTTGGAGAGAGCAAACAGCTTCTGGTATTTCAAGGATACAACTTCTTGCAGTAACTGGTGTTTTTCCTTAAAGCTCCAACTTCTGGACTCCAGTGACTGAGACCAGAGAGAGACTCTCGCAGGAGTTCATGAAACTCTCACCTTTATTTGAAAAATTGAAGGTTTCTAGCTTTCTTGGTGGCAGAGAAAAGCTTGAAAGTATGATGCCTATGAGTCCAGCTGGAGTTAGAGAGAAGCACATATTCATCATTTTTTCAAGATTTGAGCACTTGTGCTGGCCAGGGAGCAGCAGCCGGTCCCCGAGAGCCTCAAGAAGCCACGGGGAGAGCTGCAGCGCGGTTAGGGAAGAATTGACCTGGCCGGTGTCTGCCGAGGGGTGAAACTCCGCTTCCCCAGAACTGCCCCAGAAATAGGTAACAGGGGGTGAGGGGGACGGGCAGGGGCACAGCCTGGGCACGGGGGGGACGGCGACAGCCAGTGCATCGCAGAGCCCTGGCTGGAGAGAGCAGATCCCCAGAGCGCAGCACGACGGGCAGCTGCCCCACTTGGGACCTGGTCCTGGGCAGGCACCGCGGACGAGGCATCGCCCGGCGAGGGCAGGGAGCAGAGAGTGGGGTCCTGCCCTCGGACTGGGGTGCAAGCAGGCCCCTCCTCGCCCAGCTGGAGTTATGCAGCTTCTGCCACCCTGCCCAGAGCTCCGGCATCCTTTTGTTCTTCCCTCCAGCCCCAGGGACAATAAAACCAGATTTTAAAGGAACCAGAGGAAAATGACAGCTCCGCAGGGCTGGGGAGGCTGGGACTTGCAGCTGTCTCAGGAGTTAAAGTGAGTGTCCGTTGCTGACAGGGATGCCAGCCAGCAATTTATTTTCCACATTAATTTTGATTATGAGTTCTTATATGGTTGCAAAGGCCAATTTTCACAAGGGAAATTTCTCCCCTACACACACAGGACAACAAATCAGATTGACCTAAAGTTGTTCTTTCCTAAATTTCTTGTGGAATCTTGGCTGGATACAAGTTGTCTCAAATGCAATTACACTGTCATAAATAATTTTCCACCTCTTTTTTCTGTCTCAACCATCCCGCTCCCCTGCGGTCAGTGGAAATTTCCCCCTTTTATTAGGTTAGACTCGTTGGCACTGAGAAAAACTCTGCGCTCATGGCATCATTGTCTGCACTGAGCCAAATCCTCAGAGATCTCCCTCCCACTAACACAAAGGCCGGGGCTGGATAACGAAGCCTGTAGCTGGCTGACGAGCTGCCACCCTTCCATGAGCCTGAGATCTCCTTGCCCTGACTCGGAAAACACCCACCCGAGTGTCATTAACTTTGAGCACCCGCGTAAACCTCGGGGAGCTCACGAGCCGCAGCATCAGCCCTCCGCTGGGGCTAGGAGGTACGGGTTAAAGCTCGTGCTGCAAGTCAAATACGTGCTGGAAATGCTTTGCTGCAGTTAGACATTAGCGAAGGGTTATTATACACATATTTCTCAAGGTTTTGGCCAAAATACACCGTTTTCTAGTGCCTGCTCAGCTCCTGAGCCATTCCCCGCGCTTTCCTCGTATGTGGCCGAGTCCTTCCAGACAAAGGGCTCAGCAATGTGACTAACATCTGCCACATGTGGACACGTCCTTCTGCTATTTAGTACTCGACTGTGCTCTTTTTTACTGTGCCTTTCATACGAGCTGCATCCCCAAACCACTTCACAGAGCAGACTAATTAAAATCATGGGTACAAAGCCATGCAGGGAGAAAAAGCCCTCTTTAAACCATCCAGAGAGTGGGGGGGTCACGTTCAGCCCCCGGGCTCCTCTGCAGGGTGAGTGGCAGATCCCTCCCTGGGCTCAGTCACACCCAGGCCAAGTCTGGGCAGATTTCATTAATTCAGCCCGTTCAAGGGCTGGTAAACAATTTTCAAGGGTCATTAGAAGTATTATTGGCCCTAAAAGTCCCCCGTTCCTAGTAGGACCAGCGCGCTCTGGCTGCCGGCAAGCCGGGGCGTGCGGCAGAGTGGGACAGCCTTGGCGGGGACGGCGGGAGGCCGTGGCTGCCCCTCGGTTTATCCCTGATGAACCACCCAGCTCCTCCACCTTGCTGAAGACAAGGATGCTGCCTCTGCTGCCGACCGAAGGGGGAAGGACCGACAGCCCCCAGCCTTCGCAACCCACTCCGGGTGCCTGCTGGCAGCCTGCGGGACACGGTGGAGCATCTCAGGCCCCAGATCCAATTTTGCAATGTTGCAGTAAAGCGTCAAATGGTTGGGTGCATCTTCTGCAGCGAGAAGCTTGTTTCTTGGCACTTACTTCGCTGTCCTCTCAGAGATGGGACCGTCTCGCTCTGTCCTTATGGGGCTCTGGTTTCTGTCCGAATGAAGAGTTCATCCTCTTCCCATTCCTGTGACTGCATGTTTTGAATTAAATCATATCGGAGACATTCAGGAAAGTGTGAAGTAATTTTTATTTAGAGAATGAAAAAGCAGGGGGGAAATAAAAATAAGATGATTTGATGAAATTGTGCTGTCCAATATTAGCAACTGATTAACAGGAAAATATAGAGGAGCCTGCAACCATAAGCCATGCGAGAGCACTGCCAAGGCTGCGAGCCACATTACTCAATAAGTGGAAAGTCCAGGTAAAGCCCATCCCCTGGCTACACATGTGGTAGTGATTTGGGCAGATCCTCTGTCAGAGCGGCTGACATCATGGCGAGAGGTATTTACAGCCGACAAGGAGAGCTCAGCGCGGACCTTGGCCCCCCTCCCCTTTTTTTTTTGTTGTATTCTGAGCTGTTATTATAAAGTATTATTTATGAAGTGGTGAGAGCATGAGCAGCACAGCCCTGCCAAACTTAAAGCACTTTTCATTTAACAGAATGAAAATTATTTTAACATGAGTATCTGAAGCAAAGATCCACGGATTCTGGACAGCTTTATAGGGGCAAGCTATAAATTCTGAGCTCACAAACGTATTTTCTTCACCAATAGGCTTCTCTTCACCTCTGAAAGTTTATTTTCAATAAACACAAGCTAAGTCTCCAACAGTTTCCAGAGGAGGATGTTAGCAGCTCTTACTGTATCTAATCAACCGCGATCCGTGGATCGTTCCAGCAAGACACTTAGAGACATGTTTTTGTGCCGTCCCAGCGCTGCGCTATTGCACAAGGTTCACCTCCAGCCGCCAAGGTCGGGGGGAGCATCGTGACGGGCTCATCCATTACAGACCTGGTCCAAGGCCACCGGAGGCAGCCGGACTCGCTCCGTTGACATCCCTGAGCTTTCCATTAAGCTGCAACAGGACAAATATCTCTTTGGTGCACCCACTTAACTCCTCTGACAGAGGTCAAGCTCTGAGTCCACGGGAATGGGCCAGCCCAGGCCAGAGAGAGATTTGCTCAAAGAGGAAAGGGAGAGGCATCCTGCTCCCCTCCCGCGCTCAGCCTTCGGCAGCGGTGGGCTGCTCGTCCCCCAGGACCGGGAGCACCCTCTGCAGAGAGCGACCGCTCATCCCTTGGGTGATTCGGGAACGCACTTGAACCCTGCCAGAAGCCTTCTCCTTGTCTGGACGTTACTGCCTGCGCTCACACAGATGCAAACTGTCATCTGAGTGAGGCTGACACCAGAGGCATCCTGCTCATCTGTTTATTTAGGAAGACATTTTTCTCTTTTCCAGTCTCCTTTTCTCCCGCTTTTTATCCCTGTGATCTCTGGGGCCGCGCAGCAGCGAGGGGGCAGCTCTGGCGAGGCGATGTGCCACGTGCTGCTGGGGGAGCAAGGCGATGCTCCAGGCTGAGCAGGGCCGGCGCGAGGGGGCCGGGAGGCAGAGAAACAAACCAAGGGGTGCCAGTGCAAAACCTGAGGATTGCAGATGAAAAAGCACCAGAGCCCCCTCTGCTCCCCTCCTGCCACCCGCTGCAGCATGGCCCTTGCCAGCACCCAAAGTCAGTGGAAACATCCGATGGTTTTCAAACATGCAATTGGGCGTTTTCCGCTCGCAAAAGCCAGCGACCAGTCGCAGGCCGGTGGGGCTGCGAGGCCCTGGCCCATGCTCGGGTACATTTTGCATAGAGATGGAGACCCAGGATCTCAGGTGATCTCAGTTTCTGACACTCGGAGGTGACCTGCTGCCACTGGGATGTTTTGCTTTGCTTCCTTGTCTGGGCCAAATGCAGCCAGCGGGGTATTTGTATTTCTTTCTCACATAGCTTAGAATGCCAATTGCTGTCATATTATTTTTGTTTGGGATTTCATGTCAGTTCAGTATGCTACTGAAATGTATCCTCCCCACAGACGAAGGCTGTTGGGAAACCACAAGCTTCGTGAAATTCAAAATTGGTAAGCAACAAAATTATGAAACCACAGGAAATGAGATGAGCAATTCTTGCAATTCTTGCTTTTTCCCTCAACTCCTCCATTGCTCTTAGAAAAATGTGCATTAAATGGGGCGTTAGCAAATGCTTCCTGTCGTCCAGTAAGATTCACGTCTTTCTGAGTGCGGAGTGGGTGCTGAGAAGGATGGAGGGGAAGAGCCGTAGAGGGTAACGCTGACTCATACCGACAGGCACCACAAAGCTGGGAGTGAAAAAAAATATATCAAGGTCAGTGGGAAGAGGATGACAGGAGACCCCCACAATGACAATAGGCAGTGACATGTGTGACCCGCCAGCACACAAAATGTACACCAAGGACAGCCCAGTGGCTTGGAGAGCAGCGGCTCGCTCTTTGCTCTGCCCTATGTTTTATGGGTTGATAGTTCATCTTGCTGTTTGCACCACTGCAGCGGGACAGCTCAGCACTGCTGCTCCGCCTGTTGTCTCCGTCTCACACCAGGGTGCGGGACTGCACAGTGAGCGTGCACGATGCCAGCCCTGTGCCTGGGCAAGTCACTCGACCCCTCGGTCAGATGAGGTGTTGGTCCTTCCCAACCTCATGGGGAGAAAGCTACTGATTTTGAGAACATTAACCACTGCGATGTGACCCAGCACAGGTGCAGCACAGCTCACAGCACATCTCCTTGCCGAGTTGAGCGTTGTCCCATGATACGGAGCCCTGGAGTCCTTCATCCTCTCTCAACTTTTTGTGCAAGTCCAATTATGGACTAAGCGGCAAACCGGCTGATGCGATTCTGACTATGGTTGCGCTTCTCTGCTGCAATTTGGTTCACGTTTCGCTGTTGACATGTTTATGGGGTGATGATGCTGGGGCAACGGCCCCTGTGGGTAAGTGAGAGACATCAGCATTTTTTTTTTCCCATTTGAAGAACTCACAAGTTGCACAAATAGCCAGAAGCTGGAAGTTGTGGTACAACTAAATCCAGGACTCCATGATGCTCCGAGGCATGATTCGCGCTGCTTCACAAAAATAGCGACCACAGCAGCCTCAGACCTGTTCTTCGCATTACCAAGGTGCAGCTCTAGCCTGGCTTTGGAAAGGCAGGCCAAGTCCTTGCAAGCAAGCAAATCAGCAGGGTGCTGCTTGCAGTTGTCCTTATACTTCATCTTGCTTTTGGAAAGGGAGAGGGTGATGGTGGGGTCTGTGGACTGCAAGCATCCGTGTGTCTTCTCCAGACACAGGGGTTTGCAGAGGGGCTGAGATGCTGCCAGTGTTCAAGCTGCAGCGTGCGATTCAGTGATTTATCCTTCCAGGGCAGACTTACTGCATTTCTTGTGAACAATTTCAGCCATGGTGTAGGTGTCCAAGGGACTGCTTGCACAATGCGGAGGATGAGACAGCGTCTCTGTTGGGTACGTGCTGCAGCACATGCCCCTCGCACCGGGCCTGTTAGCCCAGAGCAGCGTCTTTGGAGAGGATGGAAGAGCACTGCTGCGTTGCTTTGGTCGACACCGTCTCTGCGGGATGAAATGGGAGCGACAGTAAGCCCTGCTCTTCAGATTCCTCCAAATTCTTTATCAAATGGGCCAGCGAGGGCCAGCTGCCTTGAGGAATGTACTTTGCCATTCGAGAGATTGGCACACCCTGCAGAGAGCGAAGCGGCAGCTCCCGCGCGCTCGGCACCACGTCGGGGAGAGCGGCTGCCTCCATGCATCGTGCGCTGCTGGCTCCGGCAGGATGTCCTGGTGCCTCGGATGAGCTGTGAGTCTCCAGGATTTCCCCAAGAAATGTCAAGGGACGGTGCAGAAAATGATGCTTTTCAATAACAAGGAAATATTCCCTGAATGAAACCAGATCTGTTTATTTTGAGTTCACTGTTGCAAATCATTGCAAAGAGAACGCAGTCCTACAGAATGGATCCAATGTGGATGCGAACCACATGAGGTGCAGGTTTGATCCAGCAGAGAAACATTTTGAATTTGCTTTTTTTAATCTAATTTCTTATTGAAACAATGTGGTTTGCATGAAGGTTTTGATGTTTTGTTTTAAAACCACACATCTAATTTTAAATGTTTAAGGCTTATAAATAATACAGTAATTTTGATGCAGCCAAAGAAGATCTCATGCGAGAAACAGATAAATCAGTAAATCAGTACCTCATTTACATGTTTAACATGTGCCACATTTCATTCCCTGTCCTCCTTGGATGGGACTCAAAGGGACTCTCCAAAGAATTTGCCCCCATATCCCTGCTTCATCCTGAGAAAGAAACAAATCCCGGTTTGGAAAAAACAGCTTTTATCACAGATGTCAGCAATTAAATGATCCATTAAATAAAACATTCGCTCACCTTATTTTTCCTTTTTCTCATTTGCTAAGATGAGAAATATTTCCCTCCATAACTGCATTCCACCAGGAAGGCTTCCCGGCGCATCCCGGGGCAGCTCTCGTGGGCCGTGAGCTCTCGCAGGGGAACACGGAGCTGCTCGGTGCAGCCGGGGCCGCAGAGCCCATTGCCCTCACGTGGGATCAGTCCGGGGTCCCAGCTGCGGCAGCAGGACGACGAGCAGCCATGCACCGCAGGAGGGAAGCCCCCCATGACCGGTGGTGAGGCACTGGTGGGGTAACCCGGGCTGCCAGGGCTGGCCGAGGCCAGGACGCAGCCCCGCGCTGCTGCGTCTGCAGGTGCAACGAGCATGCAGCAAAGCAGCGGTGCAAAGGGAAAGCGGGAGCTGTGGCCCCTCAGCCCCTCTGGGGACCTGCCCTGGGAGTGAATTTCTCCTCCAGAGCTACCTTCAGCCAGCTGGGCACTGCCTGGATAAAGGGCACAGCATAAGCAAAAGCTTTAGGGAATTAAAGAATGAGCTAAGATTGCTTTAATGTACCCACCCGTACCTCTGTTCTCTGTGCCTGAGCCCGTCTCCCCAGCAAGGACACCCAAACCAGAACTGCTGCAGAACTGCTCATTTTCACCTGCTTTTGCACCTGCCATCAGCCATCCCATAATCACTCAAGTATTAACTAATTTCCTCCTTGCTTCCATCTAAGATAGCTGCTGTCTCCTGCAGAAGGGTTAATCTCAGTCAATTAATTCAGCCACTCCAGCCGTGAAAATGAAACGTGCCCCAATTACTGGCTCTCCTCCTGTGGTGTCAGAGTGAAATCTCGTTAGCACTTGTGTACAACCGAGAAGGCACTAATGGAGGTGTTAGATGTGTTAAGGGAAAACATTTTCCTTTCTCCTTTGGCAAACCCAGCTGTTTCCACCAAGGAAGTGTGGAATTTGATCTGGAAGAGCCTGCGTGGCCAGGCTTTGAGGGCGTGAAGCGGTAAAAAGAACAGAGCACCAGAAGTGCGCTACTCCCAGGCTCATCCAGCATCCCCTCGCTTCCCCGGTGTCTGTCGCTCTGCTCTCCTGATTAGTGCTATCGGATTTTTGCAAGGTGCAAGGACCTAAATTTTGAGCCGTATTATCGGCTGATGTGAGTCAATGTGTAGCTCTTGGCCTTATGAGAACAGCACCTTTAACTCCAGCTGAAGGGCCGGTTAATCCGAGAAGAGCCCTGTAATTGGGAAAAGATATGCTGGCAAATGACACTTTGTTTTGGCAATTTCAGTATTTCACTGCAAAGTGGATGGGAAGAATGTGAAAAGCAAAACCTGAGCGTCTTTACATCCCACTGAATAACTATTATCCCATTTTCTTGATATTTTTATATGAAAATAATACCGCTCTGAACGCTGCATTCAAATGTGATGCCAGCTCACCCAGCAGTGCTATCCCCTGCTCTTAGTTCGCACACTATGGAAAGCAGAGGTTTTCAACCAAATGGAAATTCCAGATTGTAGGACACAAGTGTGCTGGCTCCGGCTCTGGCTTTGGCGGCTGCGCAGAGTGGGAACCCGAGTACGAGAGGAGATTTCGCACACCGCAGGTGGGGGGGGAAGAAATCCTCTGGCAGAGAGAGGAAAACTGTAGAGGGCAAGTGATATGAGGAACAAATAAATCTCTTTGTCTTAATACGACAGCTCAAAAATTTCTCATGTCAGACAAATCAGAGAGCCAGAGGCAGGCGCGCTATGACAGGCAAAAAAAAGGTGCAGAGAATTTCCCAAGGCCCAGGAGAGATGGCTGAATGTCCAGCTGCACGCTCGAATTTTAAGAGACTAGGTCGCAACAAATTGCAGGTCATTTCAAGCTCAAAGCATGCCTTTCCTTGTGCCTTTTCCCCACCCTGGCATCCTGGTAATTCAGGTCCCCTCCGGACCCTCGCCGACAGCAGAGCTCTCCCTTCCCCGGCTGCCCGGGCTGTGCCACGCAGCCCCCGTACCGTTTGCGTTTAAGGCTAAAGCTCCTCCGGAGAATGTAAGGCCAATGCAAACAGATTACGATTAATCCCGTCTGAAGCTGCAATGCAATTGTTTCCTGGCAGTGCTCTGCCTGCTCGGGAGCAGGACGGTGCTGCGCGGGGCTGGGACTCGCATTAGCAGGGAGCCAGACTGCTAACTCTGCGCAGGGAATGAGGCAGGGAAAATATCTTGGTGTTGCAAAAGGGTTTGATGAAAGACAGGAGAATTAGCACTACACCTCAGGCAGAGCTGCGTGAGCGTCGGGGGCTGTACGTCCTGCTCCTTGAACTTGTTGAAATTCTCTGAGCCCTTTTCTGAATATCTATTTCCAGAGTTCTGGTAGATCTTTGTACTTCAGTGAAATTACAAAACTACATTGTGTTAAATCTCATCATCTTTACCAAGTAGAGCTAATCTAAATTCCAGGAAGATTAAAAAACAGTTTTCACAGGGGTGTCCTGATTGCTACACCCTGCATGCTGAAAGGGGCAGCATGGGGAAAGCCTGGCAGGACCTCGCAGGGCCGCTGGGACGTCCCTGCGTGAGAGGCAGCTGCGGGGCTGCAAAGGCAGCTCCTGGCAAGGCTGCTGCACGCAGTGCCCACGCCAGCCGCTGCGGCCGGGGGAGCCCAGGCAGCCCGTCCCAGGACGGCATGCCTGCGGGAGAGCCTCATCCTGCACGCCGGGCTCCTGGGCATGCCTCCACCAGGCCTGTTTGAAAGGTTAAAAGCATTCTTGATCTGGCCCCAGTGCAGGTCTGTATTAGAAATAAATGAAAAAGGAGAAAAGAAAAAACTATCATTCGAGTTTTATTAAAGTTTCAGGAGGGATATAGGCCAATATAACTCTCCTTTTTATTAATAAAAGTGCCATTAAATGTTGCATTCCCTCATTCCGTTCCACTTTTCCCTGTAAGGTGCCTGGCAGTGGATGGGCAGAGGAGCATGCAGCTCCCTTAGGGAGCCGGGACATTTCGGTCCAGGGTGCCCCATACCCGCCAAGGGCTGCTGGCCCATCGGCATGGCGCAGGGAGCGTCGGCAGAGCGGGGAATGACAGCAGCACAATGCCCCTTGGCGCTGATTTCACAGGGATGCTGTAGCCCTAACCAAAAAGATACTGTTTGTTTAGTTTGGCAAGGAAATCCACTTTTCTTTCACTGTGTTTATTGACATATGAATCAGAGCTGGCACCGAGAGCGAGGACTCAACAGTTGTGTACAAGCAAGAGAGCGTGTGTCAGGCAGCGCAGTGAAAGCTGCAGTAATGAGACGATTAATCATGTCACTCCCAGCCAGGGAAACCCCGCAGTCCCCAGTGCGTGGGACACTTGTGCTGCTCTGCGAGAGGGAGCCCCGTCACGTGGCTGCCGTGCTGCTGCCTGCGCTGCCTGCCTGCAGGCTCGAATCATTTCAAGACATATAGATGTAAGTTTGTGCCACCGCTCCCCACTGCTGCCCCGCCGTGGCTGTGGGGGTCCCGCCGGAGACCCCAGCCTGGTGGCAAGTGCTGCCCCAGCCCAGGGCACACGGGTGACTGGCTGCAGGACCGGGTGTGCCGCGGTCCTCCTGCGCTCTTCTGCCCTTTCCTAAGTGTTGAGCTGAGATGACCCCTAACCTCCCCAGGTGAGACACCGGGGCAAAGCCCTCACCCCAGGAAGCCCTGATGGATGGTGTCTGCACCCGCCCTTAGGCAGGGGTGGCCGGCAGCCCAGCTCCGCTCCCTGGGACAGTGCTGGCACATCCTCGTACCGGGCTGCAGCCAAAGAGCCGCATCCCTCCCCTCCCTGAGCACTGGCAGTGCCGCAAACCCCCAGCCAGCGCCAGCCCGGCAAGAGGCTGGTTTGGTTTTGTTTCCTCCTGCAGCTGCTTCCAGATGAAGCTGCAAAAAGGAGCATTTTTGGAGGTGAGGGAGACAGAGGGAAGCCAGCAGCCGGGCTGGGGCACAAGGGGCTGGGGTGGAGCTGGGGACCAGCAAAGCTCATGGCACCACAGCAGCCCATGGCACAGGGCAGTCGATGGCATTGCGGCAGCCCACACCGTCACAGCGCCCGAGCGGGCAGAGGGGATGGATGGACGGGGTCACTCCCATTGGTGGCAGCACCCGGGGCAGGATCCTGGCGCTCCTCCTGCCCCTCCGTCCCCAGCCCCATCCCAGCCATGTGGGGCCACCCCCCGGCATCCAGCCTGCTCGGGTCTGCATTCCCCCGCGCCTCAGCTCTGCCCGCACTGGCGACTCCTTTCTGCTTCCATGTGCCCCCGCGCACACGCGCCCCTCGCCTCCGCACCCCCCGCTCTGCCTTCCCAGAACTAGCAGGACAACTTGTTAAAAAAAACCCAGCAATTTTTATTCAGGATTAATAGACATTCTTAGGCATTATTTTTCATAACTTGAGAGGATTTATTTCGTTTGATCCTGGGATATAAAATCTTCCCCTTCAGGGGAATTCCCACTGAAAGTACTAACCTAAATAAGAGGTTTTCTTGTAAAATTTCAGAAGAAGCATTCTTTTGAAAATGATGGCATTTCAGGGAGAATTTGCAACGAGAGTTTTACTCTGAGTGCAACACTCAGCTTGACCTTAATTATGGAGCTGTCCCTGCTGCTTCATTAAACAGATAAAATAAATAATAATAAGAAGCAGATTTGCTTAATGTCACTGTGGAGTTAGTGGGCCAAGTTCAGTTCGACTCATTAAGTGCTACATCAATGTCTATGCTAATGCTTCAAGCACGATAAATAATGATAGCTATTGCATGTGGTGGACACGATGCTGTTGGAGCATCCTTCCCCCCCGAGGTTTCCAACCCAGTGCAGGAGCCTGTCGCTCCCTGGCAGGCTGCGGTCACCAGGCGTTGCTGGCGTCTGTGTCAGAGGAGGCAGCTACGCGTTTCGTTGCATTTCTACGAGATGATCTGTGAGCAGCCAAACCAGGCAACGTGCAACATGTGAAAGCTGAGCTTTGCCTCTACACAAAAAAGCTTCTTTGTGTTTATCATGTGCCAGCAACAAGGTTAACGCCCTCCTCTGTGCTGTGGCTGCTCTGGTACCGCTTGGTATCAATAAACTACTGGAGGAGGTTTGTGAAATCAGGAAAACGCTAGATTATGAGCACTGTGCTGGGTCACCCATTAACAGTCTCTTGGCAAATGGAGCAGTCATCACAGCATGTATTTCATTTATGAAAGTAGAGCCCCAGGACGGCTGCTAGCAATTCAGCTGGGGGTGAATGAAGTGAGATCTTTCTCTGCTTAACTGCAATCACACAAGGAGAGCGCTGTGCCTGCAGCCCTGGCTGGGAACGGGGCTCAGCCCTGCCTCAGCAGCCGATTGCCTTACGCAACCCCGGCTCGCCCAGCACATGGCCCGTCCTGTCTGCCCCGGCTGCGCTGCGGGCTCCTGGTGCACAGCTCCCCCCTTGCTGCTGGGGAGCCTTGGCTGGAGAGCTGCATCCCCGTGAGGGAGGGTACGGACCAAGGCGGGGAGCTCCGGAGGAGAGGGAGGACGGTCCGAGGTCTGGAAACCATGGTCTGTGGGAAAGGATGGGCAGGACTGGATTTGTTTAGTCTGGGGGTGTGAGGACCAAAGGAGATGTGGTTGTAGTCCTCAAATATGCAAAAGGTTATTGCAAAGAGTATGGAAACAATCCGTTCTGCGGGTTCCTGGGGGACAGGTTAGGCAGTGACGGGTGAATGCCGCAGAGCGGCAATCTGGGCTAGGCAAGAGGACTGCGCTGCAGCTCCAGCCCTGGGGTTGCTGCGGGCTTCACACCGGGAAGTCCATCACCAGCAGCCTGGGCCGCTCTCGGAGCCGCCACAGCAGCGCTGTGTTGCCCTGGGGCTGCGGTGGGCACCCTCCAGCCTCCGAAGGGCTCTTCTGCACCCGTGGTGTCACCTGGTGCTGCAGCAGGGACTGTCCTGCCATCCACCACACAGGCTGTCACCTCCAGCAGCACCAGCACCTCCAGGAACGGGCTGGGCGTCTGCGGGTCCTGCCAGCAAACCTCCCCCGGTCAGGGAACTGCAGGGACGGTGATAAATTCATTATTTCTTTGTAGGCAATCAGGGTGCTGGGCCGCTCCGCAACAGAGGTTTCAGTCCACACAAACATACTGCTTTTGCTGAGCCTGTACGATGTGAGACGTCCCTCTGAGCTTAAAGAAAAGCCTATAGGCTTAAATGTATTGCTGGATCTGACCATGAGAGTTGAAAGACCAAGACCCCTCAGTGGGTGATGGGAGGCCAGGCTCTGTGCGGGGCAGTTGGTGCCTCTCCGCAGGGCCACGGAGCAGGGCTGGTTCATGGCGGCTGGGGACAGTCCCCGAGCGCACTGGGATGGCACGCACAGACCTCCCTTTCCCCAGCTCCCCAGGACTGAGGTGAGGGCAGTGCTGAACCCCAGTTTTCTTGCCTGCTTTCCCCTGGCTCCTGGGCACTCCTTCACCCACAGCGCTCCTGCACGGACGTTTCTGTGCGGATGCACCAAGAGTCACCAACATTTCTGCCAACAGCAGGACGTCGCCTTGTGAAAGCTCCCGGCCAGCTGGGCCGGCTCGGTGCAGGTTGTCCCATCCCTCCAGCCCCAAGCCAGCCCTGCTGCAGCGTGGGTCTGCGGGTCGCTGCTCCCATGCAGCGTGATGGGGGCATGGCTGGATGCGGGGACGGGGTCTGCAGCCCCGCGCCAGCCCGGCACCCGCTCTCCCACACCCAGGAAGCAACTCCAGAGAAACAAATGCCGTCGCTGCTGCTCGTCTTCTAGATATTCTGATTAGAACAATGGGGCTGATTAACGCAAACCAGATATGAAATTCAGAAAGAGGAGGGGGGGAGGATGAAAACCGCGTGCCCCCTCTGCGCTGCCCGGGAAGTCGGGGAGCCGTGCAGCCACGTCCTCCTCCCGCTGAGCGTTCCTGCCCCGAGTGCTGGTTGCGGCACGTGGTGAGGGCAACGCCGGTGCCGGCGAAGCCGTGAACATGGACGGTGCACACGGGCCCCAGGCTGGCAAGGACGTCAACATGTGTTTGGTTTTACTACAGCGAGTATTTCCACTGGGGTCTGCGCACTAAGGGAGCGCAGGGTATGGCCGAGATGCGGCGAAAAGCACAAAGTAAAGAAGATGGGTGAAACAGAGAGAAACACCCGTTCCTGATCGCATTCATTTGGAGTCCATGCAAGATCTCTCCAATCTTAGCATGCAAATTGACTTATAAATTAAACGGAAGTTTTAAGTTGATGACATCCCTTTAAATAAACAACAACATCGGTATCTCACTAGCAGTCAGCTCCTGATCAATTATCTATGTTTTCACAAATGTGCTGCTCTTGTATAATGTCTGCAGTTCCTTCATATATCGCAGCATCCTGAATCAAAGAAATCTTTCACACGAACATCACAGTCTGAAAACAATAGGACTGAACACCACTTCTTCAATTTAAATTGCTAACAGACCACAAAATTAAATAGATTTTTTCCATCTGAGAACTCTCCGCAACAGAGTTGGTCATGAAGGACCCAGTAATATCTGAATAATAGCGCAGGAAGCGGATCTTAGTAATCGTTGCAGCTTTTGCTCAGACATTGGGGAGCTACGGCAAACAAAACCCCCGGAGCCGTGGCGTGTCCAATGCTCTGATGTCTGCGCGTCGCGCGTGGTGATCTGTTGCCTTCCCTTAGGGATATTGCATTTTGAAACACTCCTGAGCGGGGGCCGGGACAGCTCCATCCCACCTGGGGGGCTGGAAGCGGGGAGGCTGTCTTGCACCGGGTCGCATTTAAGCTGCTCTAAGACACTGGTCAAAGATGGTTAATTATTCTCTAGCCGCTGTTCCCGCGCATGCAGGACGGATGAACGGACCGAAGCTCCTGGGAAGGTGCCCGGGCTGTGCCACAGCACGGAGCAGGCTGGAAGGCGAAATAGCTTCTGTCCTGCCCCGTGCCCATGAGTCCCGAGGGAGGCTTGTGGCAGTGGTGGCACCCGCTGCCTGCTCTGCACCCAGCCCGGCTAGCTCCCAAGGACGCAGGAGCTTTTCTGTCACATTTTGGTCCTAAATCTCAAAATCAGAAAAAAGTTGAGCTAAAATTTAGCTTTCCCCTCTGAGTTCCTTTCTTGTCAAAAATACAAGCTGTGTGACAGCTGCTACTCCAGACACTAAAAATGTTCATTCATCATAGAAAATAAAAATCCTTGCTGCGTTTCAGCCGAGAACCCATGTAATCACCATGTAACTAAATTAGAAATGGGTGACTTTGCTTAGTTTCAGTTTCACATGATCCAAACAAGACCTGTTTGGTTGACTCATCTGGGAACCGTACTTTATTACATCTTCAAAAGTTCAATAATGTTTGGAAAAAGATATCTTTTATGATATCTAGCTAGTGCCTGCCATGCCTAGAACTGTGATTTTACCATGATAACTTTTATATTCTGTATTTCTGACATCAAAATGAGGCTTTTTGAAATCAGACTTTGTTATTTTTCTCATTGCTGTGATTATTTTTCTGCTGCTTAATTGGAGGTGCAATGCACAGAAACCGAGGGTGCAATACTGAGGACCCAGGGATGCAATGCCCAGGACCCGGGGGTGCAACGCCCAGGACCCAGGGGTGCAACGCCCAGCACCCGAGGATGCAATGCCCAGGACCTGGGGGTGCAATGCCCAGGACCCAGGATTGCAATGCCCAGGACCCAGGGGTGCAACGCCCAGCACCTGAGGATGCAATGCCCAGGACCCAGGGGTGCAATGCCCAGGACCCAGGATTGCAATGCCCAGCACCCGTGGATGCAATGCCCAGGACCCAAGGGTGCAACGCCCAGCACCCGGGGATGCAATGCCTGGGACCTGGGGGTGCAACGCTGTGGCCCCGCCGCTGCCACGGGGCTGAGTCGATTGACACCAGCTGCCGAGGCTCCGGCTTCGCGTGTCCGTGGTGGCTCTGCGCCCTGCGGGGAGCTTTGCGCAAGGCGATCTGCTGTGAGGATTTGCACATAAGTCACAGGGTTTAACCGAAATCCAATTTGCCGGAGAGGAGTGTTGGTTTAGATTATGGAAGAACAATTCACTTGTGGGTGTGCTGGGCGGGGAGCGGGCGCGGGGCGGGGGGCTGGGGGGGCCTTTCCCTGCCCACCGCCAGGTTCCGTGGAGAGTTCAATGAGCCTGAATGAAAACAAATGTAAAACTGATAGGTACATTTGTAACCCATTACCAGGCGGGCTTTATGAAACCCTAAACTTTCTGGCGAGGGGAAGGAGGTGGCGGCTTCCAAAATATTTTTTCTTAAATGAGAAAGTTGCTTCAGATCGCGCCGGTTCTCATGCGGGCGCTTGGACGAGGCCAAGCCCCCGCGCCTGAACCCAGGCAGCCGCTGGAAAACAAACCCCGGCTGCACCTTGATCCAATTACTGCCACTGCAGAGGCCTCGCTTCCCTCCGCAGGGCTGCAGCCGCCCCGGCAGCCGCGTCCCGCTGGGGCAGGGGGTGGGCTGGGGGTCGGGGTGCAGGGTGCAAGGTGCAGGGTGCTGGGTGCAAGGTGCAGGGCGCTGGGTGCAAGGTGCAGGGTGCTGGGTGCAGGGTGCTGGGTGTAGGCTCACTACCCAGCCTCTGCTGATGGAGCACCCGGGGACGTGGCAGATGCCAGCAGGAGCAGGGGCTGTCCCCCTGCCTACCACAAGGAGCTGTGAGATGCTTTCGATGCCTGATGCGGCAGAGGCAGAGCTTGTAGAGGGCTGGAGCACAGCAGATCACGTCCCCAAGATGAGCGTGTGAGCAGATATTTTCAGCATATTCGAGCAGCTTGGCCAAATATGGGTGGTGGTTTTTTGTCTTTCAAAAGGACAGCACAAACTGCATCCCTCACACGAAAGCCGCTCTGTGCCAAATTTCAATCCTCTGGTTCAGGGCATGAAAATATGAGGGATTCTCAAAGAAGGGGTTTGCCAGAATATTTTTTAGACATTGTAATAATTTTTCCCTTAGTCTCATTCTCAGATGCAACTGAACCATTTCAGGTGAAACTTTCCAGAAAACAAAACAAAATGCAATGAAATAAAATGCACCCTGAAGAAGGCACGCAGTCGAGAAAATGTCAACCCAGTCGACTTGCGTTTTGCAGATTTAATAGCAACTGCATGTAGGTGCTTACAATATGAGGCACCTGGCAGCCTTAGCAATGGCCTATTTGCAGTAGGCTTGCTATTATAAGGGCCAGGGAGGGATTTTGAATTTCCTAGTTGTAGAAATAGAATTAAAAAAAAAAAAAAGAATACAGAATAGAAGAAAAATTAAAAAGAAATAAATCTGGTTTTCAGTCAGCACCACAACGGACTCTGTGTTGTCACTGCCCCGTCCCCAGCACAGAGCTCCTGGCACAGGAGAAGGTGCCGGTTTGCATCAGCTGGATGGGAGGGACGTGCGGCTCCATGAATGAAAACTACTGACCGTGGCAGCTGGGAGCTGGCGGGTCATTAGCAGCGCTGCTCGTTGCTCACTCGATGGGTCTTTGGGCTTGGGGAACAGTCTCTTGGCACAAAGGGGCTGCAGAGCCGAGCCCGGGGTGTGAGAAGATGATGATATCTGCCCTGGGGCAGCCCCTGGCTTGGGGGGGCCCAGGGGGGCTCCGAGGGGTGTGCGGGACTCGGGACCGCAGGGCTGCCCTGCCGGTGGGTGGGCTGGGGCTGCGCACCCCTGCCTATGGGGCTTACGGGCCAGTATGCGCCCCAGGAAAGACTTATCTGCCAGATCCCCATCTCTGCCTATTACCTCTTGAAATGAAAGACAGCAAACCAGGTTCTCTCCCCTGTGACTGCAGGATGCTTTGGGATCTCTCTGTTTGCATTTAACCGTAGGTGGGGCAGTGGTTTTTCCACTGCCTTTCCCCAGCGCAGCTGGCCGTGGAGAGGAGCCCCGCTCAGGGAATCCCACGGCACAGCAACCACCCAGAGGGTGGGAGCCGCTTCTCTGCCCATTGAGGCTTTGTCCGAGCTCGTGACTCCCAGGCATGACTGGATGCTCTAGAACAGCAGCATCCCTCTCCCCAGCACAGAACCCCCTGCTGCCGGTCACTTCTCCCGAGGTCCCAGGGATTTGTTCAGAAGGTGCTGCCGGGACGTGGCGGTGCAGCGCAGAGGGGATGCAGGGGAGTGAAGCCAGAGGCAGCACCTGCGAGCCCGCGGGCGCACATGCGGGTCCCACATCTCTGTCCACCAGCAGGGATGTGCTCTCTAATCCACACCGTTAGCAAAAGCTGCTCCATTAACACGGGTGGGGATTAGCGAACAGGCCCCGGGGAAGTTTTAGCCAGGCAAGTTGGAGGAAATGAATCCCTGCACACGCTTCCTTTTCAGAAGGGGCACCATCACTTTATGGTGTGGAAGCGATGTGCGAGCATAAGTATCCTATTACGGACATCTGTGCGATAGCCCGAGCGCTCCGCAGCCCTCGCCACGCCAGCCAGCTCGCTGAGTGTTTGAAAATGGAGACATCAAAGGTGTCATTTATTTATGAATCATGTTCTAGTGACTCATTCGGGTCAAAGCATGCGTTGGGGGATGTTTTAGCCATTCTGATAATGTATTTGTATAAACGTAGTACCCAGCTGTTATATAACACAGCATGTTCCCCGGTCTCACGGGGACGGGGACGGTGTCACCATAGGGATGCCGCAGCCCACCGTGCTCTCCAGGGCAGGAGGGTCCCCGGTGCGGTGTCGGCAGGGGGTTAGTGTGTGCCTGGCACTTGGGTGTGCCTGCGCCAGTGTGTGTCCCCAGCAAGTCCCGCGGGACCATTGCCACCTCTTCCCGGCAGGGCGGTGGCACGGCGGTGGCAGCCAGGGCTGCAGGGCTTGGGGGCACTGGCAGCTCCATCCAGACGAGGGGGTCACTGCGGGTGCCTGAATGCAGCCAGCCTGGAGCGGGCAGCCAGAGCCAAACAGACCAAACTGTGGAGTCAGCCTCTGTTCTGTTTTCATCTATTCACATTATTTTACAGCCTTCACTAGTGCAGAATCCAAAATCCTTCATGCCTGTTAGGTTGCGATACTTGTCCCTCAGCAAGGACACCGGTGGGGACCCCCAAGCTGCTGCAGAATGGCAACGGGAGCGAATTTCCCCCTAAACAGCAATCCTGCTGCAAGGCTGCAGCTCACGCTGCTTGCTGAGCGCCAGCACATGTTCTGGTATCGGGTTCCCAAGTGTAAATGATGCTACCTGCCAGTGCAGGAGCTTTTTATGGATGTACTCACGCTTGAAAATTTGACCCTCAAATCCTGTGCAATGCACATGAATTTTGAAGGAAGAAATATTGGGTTTTAATTCTTAAAGGAAAATAAATGTGATTTCAGAATAAATCAATAGAACATGACTTTGCTCAGTGGAATAAGCCAAGTGGAGACATAGAAAAATAAACTCTTTCTGACAACTCCTGCTGAAAGATTCTCATCTATCCAGGTCATGGGATCAACAGCAAGAATGGCAGCCACTTGAACTCTGGCAGGCAGCCCTCCGTGGCTTTGACAGATGTTCCTGGCACTAAAGCATGAGGATGCTTTGCTGATTGCTTCTGGTCCGGACAAGGCTGGCTCCTGGGCAGCCGCAGAGCCCTGGGAGTGCTCCTGGCTTTGGCAGGCAATGCCCTCACGAAGAGCCCGGTGCTGGGCATCGCTGGGGGGGGACATGCCCAAGACCCCCCCAGCCTCTGCCTGCATCCCGTCCCGGCGTGGAGGTGGTGGGCTACGGCAGCACTGGCAGCTCAGGGGTTAAGGCAGGCGTTGGGGGCAGCGGACGAAGAGCTCAGGGCTCACCAGCAGCCTCTGAAGATGTTGAAGCATTGCGAAGGGCTCCAGAGGCAGCAGGGGATTCTGCGTCTCCCTCCCTTTTTGCTGTCCGTGGATGTGGATGCCGATGGCCCGGGACATGAGAGCTGCCCGCCGCGGCGCAGAAGCACCCGGTTCCTACCCACGCAGCTAGGGCAGACCCTGGGTGCACCTCGGGGCTCTGCGCTCCTGGGGGAGGCCCGGCTTCCCCGTCCTCCCTTTGCCTACAGGAGATGATGGTATTAAGCCAATGAAGAGTGATCTGGGAAGGCTGGCAGGACAAACTCCCACTGTGAGCTCAAAAGGTGGCACCTGGAGTCCCAGCAAAGTCACTAAAATGGGGAGAAATTCTCATTTAATTTGGTTCATTTGTTATAATGATTCTTCACCGTGGGCCATATTAAACACTTCAGTGATTTTTCCCTCTAAAACCCTCTTGCAGGGATCGTGATGAAAGGTATATTTATTGTACTTCAGCTTGGAAAGTTGTTTCAGATGTTTCCAATTCATCAACCAGTTCAGACATCTGTTCCTGGTTGGGGCAGAAAAGCTTAACTTGCACACACACACAAAAAGCTCTCCTTTTGGAGATTTTTATGATGAGCTTTCTAATCCTAACAAGTTGTCAAATAGCACTAATAGCCAGGTCACCCGCAGCCCCCCTCTTCCCCCGGCCGCCAGGTAGGACCCGCAGCGGCCGCTTGGCTCCAGGGGCTCGGTGAGGGCCCCCCGCGCGGGGCTGCACCCCGGGGCTGCGTGCCCAGCGGGGCCGGAGGGCAGAGACCCCCGCGGTGCCGCCCTGCGAGGGGCTGCTCCAGGCGGGATGTGTCCGGGGCTGCGTGGCTGCGCCGACGGGCTTATCCTGGGATTGCAAAATCTGGCTTTAAATTGGAACAAAACTAAAAGATTTAGAAATTCTCCACTACAGAAAATAAAACCTCAAAGCAAATTTTGAGGGAGGGGGATTGAAATGTGTCATTGAGGCAAAAATCAATCGCTTTGTTTTGGTTACAGCTTTTCAATAAATATAATCTCTTTCACTCTACCAAAAAAGGCAGTGAGGTCATTCCAAATAAAAAATCAAAGTGATTCATTCAGAAAATGTCAAAACAGGATGTTTTGATAGTGTCAGCAGTCTATTTCCAGATTTCTTTCGAAAGATATTTTGGTTAAATCGACCAGGATGCAGGAGGTGCTGTGATTTTGGAAGAAGTACCACATGCTCCGACTGGACACGGGCAGACACATCTCCCTCCCCTATCGCCAGTCCAAAGCTTTCTTCCAGCACTCATTAATACTGGCCGCTAAGAGCACCGTGCCTGTAACGAATCCCAAGAGCTCCCATCCCAACAGCTGAGTCATGAGGCCAAGCGGAAGGCAGACACTGTTTGTGCTTTGCAAAAATAAACCCCCAAATCCAAGCAAGAGGCACACGCACCCCCCCGGCCGCAGCAGCTCCTGGGCAGTTCAGGCTCTTGCTTTACCCCTGTTGTCTCCTGGTCTTTCTGCCCTCCACCAGGCTCCACCGTGCACAGCAGCATGGGACCCGCCACAGTCTCCCATGTGCAAGCCCAGGGGGGTGAGGAGAGCCCCCAGCCCCACACAGGGTGCTGCTGAGCGGGAGCCGGGGATACCCCAAAAGCATCGTTAAGAGCCCTTTGCAGCACCAATGAAGAGCAGCACCGATGAAGAGCAGCGCTGATGAACGGCAGCGCCGATGAACGGCAGCGCCGATAACGGCAGTGCCGGGCGGTGCAGAGGCTCGGGCGTTGCTGCAGACGCCTTTTGCCTGCAGACACGCTCGCCAAGCACACCTGTCGAGGAGGTGTGACGGATGAGCTGAAGGTTTGTTTCCAACACACGGTAAAAGCTGTGTCCTATTGGTACAAGGCCAATTAGCGCAGGAACAACCGAAAATGATGAACTGCAGGAACTTTGTCCTGATGGTGCAGAGAAATCTTCTCATGCTCCAGCCAAAGAGAAGGCGAGATGCTCTGAGGGTACCATCACCCGCAGCCCTGCAGCCAGTTGCAACCAGATGCTGTTCACACGGGAAGGCTGGGCCGGAGCGAGCCAGCTGGATTAGACCCTGGACCCAGGCTCTCCCTGGGCTTCACTCCTTCCCCTCGGCATTTAATGAGGTCCTGGCAGTCCCCATGGACTGCTGGGTCTGAACAGAAAGGACAGAGCCCTGGCAAGGCAGTGCCTCAGCTGCAAGCAGGTGACAGCTTTGGACGTCTGTCTAACGGATAAGCCGTAGGTTTTGGGGGAGCCAGGGGATCCCTACCTGGGTGCCTCTGCCAAGGCCTGCCCCTGTCCCCCTCTCATGGGTCCCAGCGGGCAGTTGCACCCATCTGGCGACGGAGCTGTGGGGCAAGCGGGCTCCGTTTGGCCTGGAGCGTGGCTGGTTTTCTCCAGCCACACCAATGGGTTTGGTGATGGATGTGAGTTTCTGGTACAGCCACGGAGAGCCAGGAGCGAGGTGCTGCCTGCCGCCCACCCCCCGAGGCGGGCAGGGGGGCTGGGGACCCTCCGGGCAGCGCTGGCAGCTCTGGGAACCGCTGGCTCCCGGCACCAGGCTGCTTTCCCGGGAGAGTGGGGCTCCGGGAATGTCAGCTCCTTAATTAATCCTGAGCCTTGTCACCTGCCTGGGGTGTGAACCCCCAGACACACTCTGTGTCTGGCCCAAAGGGAGAGTGAGAAAAGTTAATTGAACTACGTTCTTCAAAGTCACACAGAAGCTCTCCTGTTTTTCTATGCCAAGCAGCCTGAGAGTTTCCCGGAGCCTAATCCCCGGCGAGAGACAGACTGTCTAGCGACTTGGTGAATGCAGCAAATCCCGGCCTGGTGAATCTGCCCTCTGGTGCCGCACAGAGATTCTTTAATTAAAGCAAATGTTGCCATGGTGGGGCATAGAAAGCTCTTGACAGATGCAAGCTGGGGAACAACAGACAACGCACAATCTCATTAGCACCTGCAGCTCCATCTGGTTATTGGATTGGGATGCTTTGAATTTTTATTGTATGGCCTCCTTAGGTTCTCACCCCTCTCGTGGTGCAAGGCGCAGGTTTGTGGCAGGTCGCAGGCATCCCTGCTCTGATCGGCACCGGCACATCTCCCAGCGTGATGGGACCCTTAGTGCGGGTATTAGAGAAACAACAGCTTCTGCTCTGATCTTTGGAAACGAGGCAGGTTCTGGCGAGCTCGTGCCTGGCATGGATAAGTTGTGTCTGTTAACACAGGACCCCTCCGCAGATGGCAGGAAGGTGTGGATCCTGCCCTCAGCCCAGGGAACAGCTGCTGACGGAGAGCTGAGCATCTCACACCCGCCTCTGGAAGTGATGGGAGAGGCCGGGTTGTCTGACGGCTCCCGGCGCTGCTGCCCGCACTCCCAGTGAAAGGCAGATTGGCTGCCCTGCAAGTTGAATACGCCACACAGGACCAGTCACGTCCTGGGGAGCTGGAGTGGGACACACTGGTGAAATGATGTGCAATGGCGCAAAGGGGCCGCAGACCAAGCAGCCGCACGCTGCCAGCAGGGTTACAGGACGGAGAGGTGCTGCCCTTGCTGCAGACGCCAGCTTTGCAGGAGTGAGGGAAAAGAGGGTTTGTGCCTGCCCCCGATTCTTTCCGTAAAACCCTTTTGTGGTGTCCCTTGTTAAAAGCAATGACTCACGCTGGAGGCAGGCTCCCAGCTGGGCGTGCCTGCTCCCGTCCCATCCCATCCCATCCCATCCCATCCCATCCCATCCCATCCCATCCCATCCCATCCCATCCCATCCCATCCCATCCCATCCCGGGGCAGCTGTGCTGGGGCTGTCCCTGTCCAGCAGCACACGGCCCATCTGCTGAAGCGCTGGTGAGGAGGCCTCCAGGTCCGTTTCTTATCCACATCCCAGGCAGCTGCCGCAATCAGAACAGTCTGCTTTTTGCAGTAATTACCCTATTTGCCTTTACTCAGCCAGCTTTATTTGTAACCCGAATGGAAATCAGAATGATCCAACTTCAAAGCCGAGCCGAGATGTTGGGAGCTGGGCAACACCTGGTGCCCTTACCACAGCCGATGGTGGCCTGGGATGAGCAGAGCTTCAGCATTCACTGCAGCGCAGAGCCTTGCTATTTAGCATCCTCCATCCCACCCTGGCATATCCTCCCGTTCCCAGTCTCTCCCCACGGCCAGTGCAATTCTCAAATAGGGTGTGACGAAGCCTTTGTGGCGGCACTCAGCCCCCAAAGAGCCGTGCAGCACTTGCTCTTGCTGCTGCTGTGCTTCCAATTAGCTCACATCTGTTCCAACTATCCTTCCCTCCAGCCCCCACCTCAAGCGCCTGCAAGTGATTTTATGCAGTAATAACAGAAATCACGAAACCTGAAATGAATCTAAACAAAAGGAATCATTCAAATTACCCTTAACTCTTTGAAGACCAGGCCCTGGCCATAACAAAGAGGCTCAGGTTCAATGTACTCCATGACACAGATCCAGCATCTTGGCCAAATGAGTCATGACCTGCAGGAGAACCCAGCTGCAGGGCTGACGCAGGCTCCTGCGCACAATGGGTTATTTATGCTGAGAGTATCTGACACAGATGTGCAGTGCAGCACCCCGTGGTTCACATGGCATCCAACCTCTCCGCTCTGCGCGCAGCAAAACTGGCCTCTGCTTTGCTGTGCAAGCTGAGGCTCCCACGGTGACACCTGACTTCAGTTTCTAGAGTTTTCCTGCTGGAGGGAGCAGATACGTTTGCCTTGGGAAAGCTGCTGGGTTGTCCTGTTTTCCCTTTCCATCGTGCGATGCGATGTTGTGTAACATAAGATTTAATTTCTCCTTGGCTTAGGCAAGCTGCTCCTGCTGTATTGCTCCAGTGCATCGGAGGGGAGCACTCTCCCGTGCATTTCTCATGGCACGGCTCCCGCAGACCGCAGGGGTCCCGCTGGACAGGCAGGTGGAGCATTGCTAATGTTCTCAAGAACAGCATGCAAACCCATGCCCCAGGAGGTGGTGAGTTGCCAGTGGAGTTAGCAGGGAGCTGGCAATGCCCCGAGCACTGGTGACATGCTGCCCTGAGCCTGTGGTTCCCTGCCCCGCGGCACATGGCTCTGTCCCGCAGGGCTGCTGGCCCTGCTGCCATCCCAAAGAATCGCTGCAGACTCGCAGGGAAACGAGCAGGTCCCTCGCCGAGGTGAGGTCTGCACTGTGGTTTCCCACAGAAGCAGCGCAGTCCAAGGAGCAGTTGTCTTCTTCTGGAGCTCTGCTTTAGCAGCCTGAAGCTCTGCAGACCCACCAAGCGCTGTCTCCTGGCCTCTCCGCTGTCCCTCCCCGGTCTGTGCAGTTGAGATCTCCCACCGGCTCCGCCTTCCCACTGCAAATGTCAATACACCTTACTCCCTGTACAACTCTGGCTGATAACCAGCGTGCTTAGCACACTCTGTAGCGCCTGGCTTTATCATGGCTCGTGGCCAGGCTCATCCCAGGATGGCAGGATGGTTTTCACACCAGATTGCTCAGTCGTCAGAGGGCAGGCAAGGACCCACGTACATCTGCGACAAAGCGGGCAGAGCCCGGCGACCATGATCTTAGCCCATGAATGGAGCTGTCCTGCACTATGGCCACCCTGGGATTCCTGGCCTGGAAGGCTCCAGATGTCCACAGCGTTTTTATTACTGTACTCCAGAATTCTCAAAGGCCCAAATAAATAAATAATAAAGCTGCTTTTTTTTTTTTTTTTTTAAGGAACCCACCAGCTTCTTTCAACATGGCCCAATTCTGAGGCATTTCTGTGGGTTGTTGCAAATGACCCCCAAGCAGGAGGTTAATGCTGGTGGTTGTGGTTAGCAGTCACCCACAAGCTGGAGGCTTCTGACACTGCTAATAAGGCACATGTGTGTGAACGGAGAATACAGCATGTGGCAGCACCAGGATTTCCTGCGTTCAGGGCTGTCTGAAGCTCTCTGGCATGACCAGCTGCCAGGGCTCAGGTCTCCAAGACCTGCCGGGGCAGGCTCCCAGCACATGGCCTCAGCCGGCAGCAGGACGGCATTGCCATCCCAACCGAGTGCTGCGTTTCTCCTCTGCCACCTGCAAGGAGCTGGGCAATGAACACCCCTTCTGGCATGGAGGAGGCTTGTACAGCCGTGAGCATCCGAAAGGGCATCAGGGGGGTGGGCAACACTTCCCTCCCTCTGTCCCGCCAGTGAGTAGGCAAATGTTCTCCCCTTTCCTGCTGATCTCCAACAACCAAGGTCAGAGAGCTCAGATTTTGACTGAAGATCCATCTACATCTAAGGCTGGTTGTGATTTAATACTGGTTGTTCGCGTTACAGAGACCCTTGTCCAGGAACCTGTCTTGCATGGCAACGAGCATCTCCTGAGCCTGCCCACACAGCCGACATCTCTGTATGCTTTCCGTCCCAGCAGCAGAGAGCTGCCCTGCACACAGCAACCCAGCCTCTCCTGTTTTCCCCGCTTCCTTCATTTCCAGGCTCCAAAACTCCAAAATAAGCTCAACTCCAACTTGAGCAACTGACTGGGGATGCAACTGCAGAGCAGAGAATAAGGCACCACTCATCAGCATTGGCATGGTGACCACAACTAACTTATCCTTCTGTATCCCCCATACGAATACAGGTCCCACGTGAACACCTGGCTAATTTATGGGAAAAAAAAGGAGCATTAAAGATGATGTATTCAATAAATTAATGTCCACTTCTCCAGAGAGATGTCAGAAGAGAAGGTGAAGAAGTCTCCTGATGGCGAGATGACAAGTTCCCCATGGCACGCAAGAAGGTAGTGCCTTGCTGGCCACAGACTTCAATATTTGCAAAGGCCATTCTCATCTCTGTCAATCGGATAAATTACTCCAAACCCAGAATGCTTAGGAATTTGTCTCACAAGCAGTGCTGTATTTTGACAAGTTGCACTGCTAAAGAAACGCCATTTTCACAGCAGCAGTATCGCATTTTGCTATCACGCTGTAGCAGGTATTTTTGCAGAGGAGGCTCTACACTCCTCGTAGGCTGCAGTCACAGTAAATGTGTTTTTCACTTTCTTACCATGCTTAAAAATAGCATTAAGTTTTTGCTGATCACATGATTTAAAAAAAAAAAGCTAATTGAATGATGCAGGGAGTAAAAACATGTGGCACAGTAAAAACAAATTAGGTTCGCATATGTTTTGTGTAACCCTCAAGACTTGTCTGTATTAGATATCAGTAATGAAAAGAATATTAAACTCTAACAGCACAAAATACCATATGCTTAGGAATTCAAAGAGGAACAACATATTTGCATTGGATGCTCCTGAATGGAAAATGCCCGCAAATAAGCATTTTTTCCTTAGCTGTGGAAAAAAACTATCGTTCCTCTACTTTTCAGTAACTTTTTAGTAAGTTTTTAGGCGCTGCTGCCGAGTCACTGGAAGCCGCCTGTGCGTCCACCCCGCGCGGCGGCTGCTGGCCCGGGGGCCTGGGAGCAGGGGACGTGTTGGGGACGGCCACACGCCCGGCGGTGGGAGCAGCACGCACGGGGGGCTGCTGGCCCCCGCAGACACAGTGCCTGCTGGAGGGGCGCAGGCAGGGGCCGGGGCAGGCAGGGCTGCCAGCTCTTCGCCTGACCCATGGCCACGAGGAACCAGGCTTTGCCGTGGTTTTGCCCTGCGTACCGAGGAGAGGCATGGGTGGCGGTGGGGAGGCATGTCCCATCCCCGTCCCCATCCCCATCCCCGTCCCCATCCCCGTCCCTGTCCCCTTCCCGTCCCATTGCGAGGCCCCCGGGTGCAGCCCCGGGCCCCCGAGGGGAGCGTGTGTTTATCCCTCCTGTTTACGAGCTGCGAGTGGGGATCCTCGGCGTGACTCACCGCCTGCAGCCACAACTCAACCACAACTGTAAATTTCCAGTTTGCCTCGGAAAAAGGGGGGAGGGCAGCGTGAAGAGGGAGGAAGAGCTGGAAAACGTTAGGAAAAGGCAGCAAAGGCTCTAAAGAGACCAGAGGCAGCTGAGAAAAACAACAAACAGTCTTAGAAGGATATTAACATTTTAACGAGAATTCCTTTAATTTAATCACAATAAGATTCACCAA
Source organism: Nipponia nippon (assembly GCF_047370975.1). NCBI lineage: Eukaryota > Metazoa > Chordata > Aves > Pelecaniformes > Threskiornithidae > Nipponia > Nipponia nippon. The sequence continues at coordinate 4,200,575 of NW_028262340.1, forward strand.
GAGGAGGAAGAAACAGAAAGCTTCATCTGAGCTCTTAACGAAAAAATGTTCATGCTATGGGCCAGTGCTCCTGCAATTAATTCCCCTTGGTGGAGCATTTCCATGTGCACCTCCGGAGTCAGAGCTTTCACGCCTTGGCATTCACAGAGCAACCGAAGGGGTGGCAGAGATTTATTTGCTTTAATCTTCTACATCTTCTTCTGATGTTTGTGGCATCGCAGACATTGCCATGGCCACTCGCTGGGACATCCCAAGTGGAAACATGTGAGGTGGCAGGAGGCTCTGCCCCATGGTCCTCTGCAAAAACACCCTGTGTGTCGCTGGGCACGGGGCTGCAAGCGGCGGGGACGCCTAGGGGGGCTGGGCCCCCCAGAAATGGGGTGCTGACAAGGCACCAGCCAGAGACCGTCCGGGAAATCCTGCTGTGTGCAAAGTGAGTGGGAGCGTGGCCGGGTCAGCCCCGTGGATGGGCGCTCGTGTCGGTGGGAGCAGCGTCCGCAGAGGCTCTGCCGGGACCCCACACCCCCCTGTCCGTGAGACCCCTGGGGAGCTCGCAGGGCGATCCGAGGTGAGACGTCCCCAGCAGGCAGGGTGACCCTGCCCAGGGCAGCAGGGTGTCACGTCTGAGCCAAGGAAGCTTCTTGGTAAGTGCTTCCCTCGCCCTGCCCCAGCAAATAAAATAAACTCATTTGGGTTTTACGTGGAAGCAGTGTTTTACTGCCTCTGAGATCAGCCGTGGTGCAAGGGAGCTGAAGTCAGACAATACAAATGACATGTCCTAAACGGCATTTTTAAAAGCTCAAGGCAAGCTTGTAAAGATTTTATTTGTATACGAGGCTGTAATGAATAAAGGAATTGGCATTGCCGCCTCCGCCACCCTCCAAGAGCCCTGTCTGCTTTCCCGAAGTAAACACACCAGGGAGCAGCGGCCGTGACGCCAGGCCCTCGGCGCCCGGGCGGCCGCAGCATGGGGCTCGGTGCATCGCCGCGCTCGGGGCGCGGGCAGAGGCGGCTCCGAGAGGATCGCACCCCCCGGGCTCAGGGAGTGGGGTTGGGGGCACCTCTCCCATTGCCGCAGCACAGCCCAGCTCCGCTCGCAGCCACAGCGCTGCCAAAGAGCAAAGCCGCTGCTGGCGCTGCTGGTGATGAGGTGCCCCGTTTTCACGCTTACTGCTTTGGGAAGTTTTTTAGCAAAAACATATCTTGCATTTAACCATTTTCCTTGGGAAAAAAGCAGGGCACAAAGATGCTGAGCACCCAGGGAGGGCTGTCCTGAAGCGTTCGGCCGGGACCCTGCCGGCCGGGACCCTGCCAGCCGGGGCAGCTGCGCAGTGCCCTGCTCTGAGCCGGGCTGCCACTGCCGTCCCCACACCCCGGCTCCCCGGGTGGCTCCTGCCCCCCCCGGCCTCCCCTGTACAAAATCCACTGCTGCCCTTTCCCAGACGCCCTTCCCAGGCTGTGCAGGGTGATTTCACCACGCTAATCCCGGGCAACTGCTGAACCATTGTCTGCCCAGCGCTGAGCTAGGATATTATGGCTGGGAAAACTTCCTTCCGAACTGCAAGCTGTGTGAACAGAACTTGTTTAAAATAGCTGCTTTAACAAACAAACAGGGCCAGCTCCATTTCCATCAGCATCTCCTCTCCTCAAACATCAACATTTACGTTTTGGTAACAGGAGACTGCCTTTAGAGCAACCAGAGCCACGGCCACGCTGATCGTCAGGGCTGCTGCCTGCATTGCTGGCAAAGGGCAGGAAAGAAGAAGCTGCTGAACGGCCAATTTGGGCAGCGACAGAATCCCAGACATCCCAGCATAGGTGCTGCCAGCCGGCAGCCCCGCCGGCACCCACTCCCTCGACCTCGGCTCCGCAGGGTGGCTGAGCGGTGAGGGGCACCGCGAGCACCATGGCAAGGGGCTGGTGTTTCTGGGTGCGTTCCCCGGGTTGGAAAGGAGTGTTGCTGTCAGAAAGCCCGTGAACCACAAAGCATCCCGAGGACAGACTTTGAAGCCCACATTGTTTTCATTTGGATGTTATTATTAAAAAAGTCACTTGCATGTTTTCTGGTAAAACAGTTTGCTGAAATGTTTCCTCTTCTCCTCCAGCTCAGACCAGAAACCGACGGGGGCACACACAGGGCCTGACCGTGCGCATGTGGGCAAAGGGCGAGATGGGATGGAGGTGCAGTTGGTTCAGCAAAGACCTCTGCAAGTAACCGGGGTGGAGGTGGGAGAGGGCCGGCAGCCGCCCGAGCCTCCCGGGCACCGAGGCGCTGTCAGGGCTGGGTGGCCCTGGGGTGCCCGACCTTCCAGATCCCATGGCTGGGGCTGGAGCTCGCAAAGGGGAGGGCCTCTCTGGGACGCCGAAATACGGCTGAGTTTCCAGCACTGTGCAGCCTTGCTGCAGGCAGTGCAGGGGCAGAGGAAAGAAGTTGTGCAGAAGCCCAAGCGGCTGGCTTAGCCTGTAGCCGTTCCCACTGCTCGGAGTGCTGTCGGGGACAGGCCACCTGCCTGGGCAGGCCAGCACCGCGCAGCTGGCACGGCTGCTCCCGCGGGGCAGGGCGAAGCTCAGCCCGTCCGTGCTCACGGCAGCTGCTGTGGCCAAAGGCGGCACTGGGAGCTCAAGTCAAAGCCCAGCGCAGCTGGGTCCCCGCAGCGGCCAGCCCGTGGGCTTCTCTGATGCCACATGGGGAACACCGGATTTGTAACGCACAGTGAAGCTGCCGTAGTGCTGTGGAGAAATCATGTTGTATCTAGAGTTATCTGATAAAGCTGAACAGTTGGGCTTGTGCAAAAAAGAAGCATGGTGTTGTGATAGGCAGGAACCCAGGGGTGCTGCTGCTGCCTCTCCAAGCCAGTTCTTGAGAAGAAAGGGTGGCCTGTGCTTTGGAAACCACTTTCACCGACTGGTAAACCCAGAGGATCCCTGCTTCTCAACTGGAAACTACCCCTCCAACAGAGCAAATTAATTATGTCCCAAAGACAGTGTGAGAAGCAGCGAGGAGGCCAGCTGGAAACAGCACTGAGTCCTCTCGCACCGAGGGCCAAGTTCCACTTCACATGACATCAGTGGGCGCTTTGACTGTGATGCCAATGTAATCAGGGTCTGCCCTGGGTGCAGACAGCTGCCTTCGTGGAGAGGAGAAAATCCAGGTCTCTGGATGGTGCTCCCAGCGCAAACAGTCCCCTCCCTGCTCCGCATTTGCGAGGGGGTTTGGAGCGCATCACCCTGCGCTGCAGTTCAGGCAGGCTTTGCCCTTGGCATGCACATGGCGTCCCTGAGCCGCTCACCAGGACAGCGGTGCTGCCTTTGCAGCCCCACCACCCAGAGAGCCCCAGCAAGGAAGAGCCACTTTCGGACAGGGCGTCCTCCCACCTCTCCTGCCTGCTGGCCGGGGGTGGCAGCCCCGAGGGGCCGGGGAAGGTGGTGGGGGCTGCCCAGGGCAGGTGGTGGGCAACCGCGTGTGCAGAGTTCCTTTGCCCTTGGGAGAGGGCGAGCATGGCCACGCGAGGTGCTTTCAGCCCTGAGGTCTGGGGATGAGGACTGGCAGAGAGCTGTCCCCAGGGCCTCTCCTCCACCCAGACTGAGGACAAGACAAAAACCTCTCTGAGGGAGACCATTTCATTACAGCAAACAGCTCTTCGGGGAGCTCCTCCTGCCGGTGCCGGTGCTTTGCTGGGTGACACTCCATGCGTGCAGCCCCGCGTGACACACAGCAGCCCGGGATGGACACGTGCAGCCGCTCCTTCCTGTGCTGAGCTGGGCAGCACCATCCCTGTGGATGTGGTGAAGATGGTGGGAAGTGGCATAGGAGCAGAGGGAGGAGAGACCTCGAGCCAGCCCTGGGGGACACTGCAGGCCTCCTCAGCTGCAGTTGTGTGTCAGGGACGGTCCCTGCTCAGCCTTGGCATTTCAGCTTCCTGCGCCCCTCTTTGCTCCTGCGCCAGCCCTTCGAGCCCTGCCTGCCTGATGGGCAGGATGGGGACATTCCTCCTGGGAGCAAGCAGGGCAGCATGGATGATGGGCACAGGTCCGACAGGGCTTGTCCCAGACCATCCCCACACAGCTCCCGAGCGCCAGCAGAGCCAGGCAGCCGTGCCACGAGCTGGGGGAGGCCTCACACCGTGCACTGCCTCCCCTGTGAGCAGTGCTCAGGTTACACTTGACATAGTGAAGTGGCAGCAAAATGGATTTAATTTATTTACTTTTTAAATGTAATGATGGAAAACAAAATATGTTGCAAAAGTTGTTTGTTTCGTACCAGCTCTGCACAGACCCACTGAGGAAGGAGTGGCTCCTGGCAGCTCCCGCTCTTCGGAGACCAGCGATTACTGTGCCAACATGCTCTGCCAAGGACCAGACGGCTGCTGGAGACACCCTCCCTCCCCAGAGGCTGCGCTGGGCGCAGCTGAGCCTCAGAGTGGGCCATCTCCCTGGCAAGGGTGCTTGTGCTCCGCAGTGGCTCCCGGGGCCGGCTGGGCTGCAGACCCACTGCCGTGTGGAGGCGCAGGTGCTGCAGAGAGGACCCAGGCCTCAGGGACCCCGAGCAAGCAATGAAGGTGGAGAGAGCTGTAAGCGACGGGCATGCTCCTGCACACCCTCCAGCAACACCCTTGGGCCATTTTGCTCCGCGCCTGCTGCGGGGCTTGGCACCCCTCCGGGCCCAGAACAGGGCAGGGGCGATGCAGGGAGCACGCCTGCCCATGCCTCCTGGGAGAAGGGATGCCCACCAAAGCAGCCTGCACCTCGCAAGGCAGGATGGAGCATGTGGATGAGGAGGGAGCCATTGGCAGAGCCCACCCGCCGCACCAGCACAACAGGTGCTGGCGGTGCGTGGGTGCCCGGTGCGGAGCAGCCCGCCGCGCTGGGGCAGCTGCTCTGGCGAGGGGCTCGAAAGTGGCGTGGGGCTGGGCTGGGTCACGCCGGGGGGAAGGCAGCTGGTGCGTCTTGAAAGCCGGGCCCCGAGATGCGCCCCGAGGTACCAGTCCCCTTGGTCCAAACTTTCCCATGGCACCATTAGCCCTCAAAATTTATGACGGACCACCGAGCCTGGGCATTGTCAAGTGCCTAATTGAAAACACTGTAAAGGCAACACGGCAACATGGCCTGGGAGCCTGATGCTGATGGCCACCCGGGTGCCCTGTGACACCAGAGCCCAAGCATGGCGCGGCCGCCATGCGGTGGTGGTGCGGGGCTGGGGTCCCGTTTGCTGGGCGCTGCCTGGCCTCAGGTCCATCCCGGTCAGGCATCTGTGGGCCGAGGAGAGGCCCCAGGGAAACCTCCCGCAGATGTGCTGCCTCCCATGCAGGAGGGTGCTCTTTCCCAGAACTTTGGTTAGGAGATACTCATGAGTTAATTAATCCTTGAGTTTTTAAGCAGAGACATATTTATGAGCCTTGTAAGAGGCTGGGGCCCGGAGAGACATTTCTTTATTCTTCCTCCAGCTCAGCTGAAGGAAACCATAAGGGGAAAGAGCGACTGAGCCACGAAAGCATGGAAGATGGATTTCAGGCTGGTGACGGGGAGACAAAACCCAACTTGCCTGGGTGGGAGTGGTGGCCAAATGACAGCTCCCTTCCCTCTCCTTTGTCTTCTCGTCCTTTGTCTACAGGGTGCTTGCTAGAGCCTGGCTGCTGGATGCCTGGGTATCTCCAGCATTTGAAGTGCATATGTGAAGCACGCATGTGGCATGAGTGCCCACCATGAGCCTCGCCGGCTCCTTTGGGCTGGTGGGGGCAGCTGCCGTGGTCCCATTGCCACCCTGCCGGCAGCACACAGCATGGGCAGTGCCGGGCTGTGCTTTGGGGTGAGGGTTCAGTCCCGTGAGCTGCCGGCACCCAACAGCTGGAGCCACCCAAAGAACAGCTAGCGAGGACACAGGCAGGGACTGGACCGCTCTGCCTGCACCTCCCTTGTCACGCACCCAGCCCTCTCCTCTCCTCTGCCCTCGCCTGGCTGGGCTGCCCTGAGAGGGGCAGGTTCACCTCAGATTTCCTTCCCCCCGCACTGCTGCAAGGCATCCTCTGCAGCCCCCACTCAAACACACCTGCATGAACTTTGCAGCTCTCCAAACTGCACCATAAGTGGACTTGTAGACGAGGAAGGTGTTAAATCAGCGTCTTGTTCCCTGTGATTCTCATGTGCAGTCTCCCAGCACCAGTGAGCGAGCTCTGGCCCCCAGGAGCCCGGCTTCCCCTGCCAAGTGGATCTGACGGGCTTTTCTCTCAAGAGATCTGGGACACCGCTGTGAGCGGGTGGAAACGACCATTGGTCGCCTGCAGCTGGGGGAGCAGAGGAGTGCAGTGATGCTGATTACATCAGCCAAGACGCCGATGGAAAACCAAGAGTGGAAGAAGCATCCACTGTGCTTTCACTGGGCTTCTCCGCTACATCACAAGCAGCTGAGAAAGTGCGTGATGGGGACAGCCAGATGCCTTCCTGGGCAGGGCACATTTTTCCAGGCTAAGAGCTTGGAACTGAGGCTATTTTGCTTTATCTCTTTTCTTGGAGAGAGCTGCTTATGACATTCGCTGTCTCTCTGCAATCACCGGTTTATCTATCCACCTCAAATGATGCTTCCTCGGCTTTACTGCGCATCTTGGCCAATAGCGGCAGAGAAATGTGGCCGCCACATGTTGGCAGCAATTGAATCCTGGGCACATTTTTTCTCTGCACAGCCTTTAAGCTGTGGGAACCATTTCAAAGGAAACCATTCCCCCTATAACATGCTTGTGATCTGAAGATGTCTATTTAGATGGCAGCCCGGCATTAATTTAGCAATTCACTACAGAGTTTGGCGTGATGTTTAAAGCACTAAAATAAATTGTGGTGAAGTCGTTTCCCTCAAACCAGATTGTGTGGTTTACATTATTTGTCAACCTTAAGTACAACTGGCATGTTTGTATCACTCATGCAAAGCCCCATTGTGCCTCTCTAGAAGGGGGAAGAATCCGCACAGAAACGCATCCAAGTTCCTGCCCCGGCAGTCTCATGTCCCTGGGAGATCTGCCCCGGAGGCATGCAGCCCAACTGGCTGGAAGAGAGCCTGGGCTTTCCTCAGGATGATGGGTGTTAAGTGCAGGCTCATATAGGTTATATTACAAAGGGCCATTTTAATCAGACGCAGATTTGTACTTTCTGCCTGCAGTGCCTAAAATCCACTGAGCCGCAATGACTTAGACACGCACATACAAGCGCGCACATACGAGCGCGCACACATGCACGCCGCCATGTGAACGGGGCTGCGTGGGTAACCTGGGCGGCTGTTTGCCCACCGAGGACGGTGCCTGCCACCAGCACCAGGTGACAGCCTGCCCCCACTGCCCCGTGCTTGGTGGCCTCTTGCCCTGCCCGGCATGCCCAGGGGACGATTGTGGCCAGGAGCTGCAGGGACGGAAGGGGCAGGTGATGGGGAGGCTGTCCTAAGCTTCTCGGGAGCCTGCCGGGTGCTTTGGGGCTGCCTTCTTGCAGGGGCTGGCAGCTCCTCTTTCTCCGGAGAGGCTGGTATGACATCCCAGCCACACAGGCAGCCAAGGGGAGCCGGGATGGGCTGAAGGCTGCCGGTCTCATGCAGGGGATGTCTGGGGAGGTGTCTGCCTCTGGCCAGGCTGAGATGCTGCCCCAGCCTGGCTGGAGCACCAGGCACCGCTGTGGGGTCCCCCTGTCTCACTGGCCATGCTCAGGCTGTCACAATGCCACCAGACCTGGCTGTTCCTGCTGCCTTTGGCTATCGGCGTGCCGTGGGGACGTGTGCGGGGTCAGGTGAGGACAGCACGTCGGCACTTTCACCCGCGCCGCCGGGAGCAGCTTGGAGGGGTGTGCTGTGGTGCTGCGCCTGCCTCTGGGCGAGCAGGCGGGATCCCGTCTGTGATCTCAGTGCTTTATCCCTTCCTTCCCTCCCTTTCCTCAGACCCTGCAGCCAGAGAAATCCCCGGATGGCTGTCACAGCTCTCTGCACACAAGCTGGCTGGCAGCGCCGAGGGTGTTTCATTCCTCCACCTCCCAGTGACTCGCTAGTGCCAGAAGAGCTGTCCTGCGGGAAGCAGCCAAGGCTTTGCACTGACACAATTGCACTCGCACGTCTCCTCCAGCCTCTGGCAGCTCTTGCAGGCTCTCATGGAGGGTGCTCCCCACCCTGCTGAGCTGCCCCTGGGGTGCCGGGACCCTCCGCTCAGAC